>NC_136502.1:118203204-118413204 GCF_053919585.1 Euprymna scolopes
AAATCGATGGCGCATTAGTTAGGGAGTGATGATTCCGTATCTTGTCGGGTTCCAGGAACTCAAACAGGCTCCGAGTGAATCAGTGTGAAGGCGTATCTTGACTTAGACCAACCAAGGGAGTTAGTAGAAGAGCTTTGTGAAGTCCCGAAGTAGTAGATTGAATAGAACAAAGCTCCAGTAATAGGACCACTCAGAGAAAGACGTCAGGGCATTACAGTAAAGGAAAAAAAAACTGGGACTTAGGCCTATGCTGAAAGTCGAGAACGCGAGTGGGATGGTTGGGTCGGTAGAGCATCAGACTTTTAATCTGAGGGTCTGGGGTTCGAGTCCCCATGCGATAAAGCTACCACCAACATGGAGCATCCGACGTTCTGGTCGTAATTGCGATATGCTGGCCCCATTTCGAAAAAGTGATCGAAAATGGAGTCTCCATTTGTTTGGCCAAGTGGTCCAAATAAAGAGCAGAGTCAGTGGAAAATATCCAACAATGCGACCGCCTAGACAAGATGTATATCTGCAAAGCTGTATCTTTGTCTAACTTGGAAGCAAGTTAATGTCTAGGAGGGACTTTTGAGAAGCAGCAGAAGGGTTGATAGTGTTGTAGAAGAGTACTGGTGCCTGATCTTTCTTGGAAAAGGGGTGAGTCCGGAAAGTGAAAAAATAAAGATGTACTTCGGACATAATTATTTTTTTTAGTTAGTTAGTTATAAAAAATGTATGGCTTGCCATACATTTTGATAAAAAAAGGGGTGGAGGAATGTTAAAGAGCATCTCTCCCCCCCTCTCTGGCTTTCTTACTCTTTCTATTTTCTCTCTGTGTGTCTCTATTAGAGAATAGAGAAAGAGAGAGGGAGAGGGAGAGAGAGAGAGAGAGAGGTGAATAACGTGGACAGTGGACACGTTTGGAAAAGAAGGGTCAGCTGACCAGATGACGTGGTATCATGTGATGAGGTTAGCTGATTCTTTCTTGGCAGTTGGGTTTTCGGGTGTTGAATAAGACAGACGGCTTTTCAGCTGTCCCCCCCCTGGGCTGGGGAGGACGCTGACGTGTATCATCAAACAAGCAAGGTTCACCTCCATTCTGTGTCGACCTTTGGAAGGTGAATAAAAACATAAAAACCTTAATTGTCATCTTGGAGTGAATTCTTCATCCAACAGGCCAGCTCCCCTCCAAGAGACAATGAAAACCAGAGGAACAACCGACGACACATGAATAAAGGTATGTTAAGAAATGCATGTACACAAACACACACTCACGAAGACATCAAAAATAAAACCATTAGAAACTAGACGATCACGTACACGAATCTCCTTGACAAAATCTCCTTTATGACCCCCCCGAATATATAACAATACGTCGAAATCGACAGGACTATCGGTCAGAAATATATATATATATATATATATATATATATATATATATATATATATATATACTAGCAAAAGTACCCGTCGTTGACTGGGTTCAAAAACAGCCTACAGAAAATGGACTCTGATTTATGAAAGTATGATAGGTTATGAAAAGAAAGGGTTTTATATTTGGGTTGAATTTGGGGTATTAAAAGCAAAGCAAAATATGATGAAAGTAAAAATAAAATAGATAAACCCCATAATTTATTATACCATACATGTTCACACTGAAACATTTATCACACTATTCTATGGATTGAAGGCCGATTAAGTATCATTAAAAAAAACTAGTTAAACTTTGTGACGTATTTCCATTCTATGGAGGTCAGGTGCGAACGAACACCCCATAATTTTATAATACCATATTTCTTAAAACTGAAACATAATTATCAAAGTATACTTACGAAGATAGATATGAAAAGTCTTTATTTAAGTTTGTGCCTATTTCCATTCTATAGAGGTCAGGCGCGAACGCAGACCCCACAATGTTATTATTCCATCCCTATTTAAGTTAAAACATACTTATCAAAATATTCTTATGTATCAAAAACATTTGTAAACGCTTTTTTTAACTTTTAAATTTTTTATTTCCATACTTGGGGGACCAGGAGCGAACGCAGACCCCACAATTTAAATGAACCACCGTTCTTCCAGATCAAACATACCCATTCCTGTGTCTTGATACGTCTTCTATCATTATATGTAATCAGTCTTTTAAAATAGTCAACCATATAAGAGCCTATTCGTGACCACACACACACACACACACACACACACACACACACACACACACACACACACATACACACCCACTAAGACAGCTTTATATTATATATATATTTTATAAATTACTAACTAGCTCTACCTACGCATTAAGCACTTTTGAAGTAAATACTTAAAGTTTACGACATATCAACCTTTTTCAGGTTATCTATGCCGAATCCAAAGATTTTGAAGAATAGAATATATTTGTTGTTTTCAAGTCAGTTTCTATTTAACCCATAGTGTGGACCCTAACAGTGGACCTGGAAGCAATGGCAATTAAGAGGTGGCTCCACACTCCCCAAAGCCCGCAAGCTAGGGCCTCACCACTGGATATAGTTTAAGGTCATATCCAGGATCTCGAGATCAGGACTCCATGGCAATAAGCGTAAGCCTCTACACCTAGTCTGTCTCGCACTGTTGCTGAATGTATCGTCTTTTATGTAGATGATTTTTTGTTTTTGGTTTGCGATAGATGGAGAAAAAGAGTTATTAGAAGTATTAAATATTTATTTATAATAATAATGATAATCATAATGAAAATAATGATATCAACTTATTAATAATAATACTATTATTTATAATGTTAATAACAATATTTAAAACAATATTAAAGATAATATTTATATTAATAATTTTCTAATGACTAAAATAATGTTGTAAAACTATATGGCGATATAAAACTTTTATCTCAGTACAAATCTGATCCGCTTAAGGAAAACGACAAAACGTTTTAAATGACTTTAAATACAAATAAAGATCTAAAGTCTAAGAATCATCCCTTCTGAGGTGCATGCTATCATAAAAAATCTTGACACTTAAAAAGCATGTAGACCTGATCTCATCCCGGCTGTGCTATGAAAAAAGTGCCCCACCGAAGTAGATCCAGTTCTCTTGAAACTTATAACAAATGCCTTAATGAATCTTGCTTTCCTGACTGCTGGAAAACTGCTTCTGTCGTACCAGTTTTCAAAAATTCTGGCGAAAGAACTGACCTATTTAATTATCGCCCCATTCGCCAAAATATTTGAGTCCATATTTAACCATCTCTAGTCCATCATCTTACAGATGCTAAACTTCTGACCGACCAACAATATGGATTTAAGCAAGCGTGTTCCACCTATAATTTCTGCACGTATATACTATTAAATGGACAAAGTAGGAAAGGGTAGAGCGGTAGCTCTAGATATATCTAAGGCTTTTGACAGGGTATGGCATGGAGGCCTTCTCAGGAAAATCAGATCATACGGTATCACTGGAAAAATACTTAACATAATTAAATCCATCTTAGATAAGAGAAAAATCCAGGTTGTCCTCGACGGTCGTATATATAAACAATATGATATAAATGCGGGAGTGCCTCAAGAGCCTTGACTTGGACTTCTATTATTCCTAATATTCATAAATGACCTCCCTTACAAAATTGTCTGTGAGATAGGTATATATGCTGATGACACCACGCTCTATAACAGACACGACAGGAAAACAAATGAACACATATCTAAAAAAAAATGGCAGAAACACTAGAGGATTACCTCCAATTTGTAGTGGGGTGGGTTCAGAAATCGATGGTCACATTCAATGCTGTCAAGACTAAACTTGTTTCCTTCAATAATTACAAGAAACCTCTACCACCAATAGCAATGGCAAAACACTTTTTATCTGAAAGCACACCTTTTAAACTCCTCGGCCTAACATTCACAGTAAACATGAGTTGGAACAATTACACTGAGAGCATTGCCAGGACCGCTGCGAAGAAGGTAGGTTCTCTCTATCATATAAGAAAGCTTTTAACGCTCAAGAGTATCCTATACATCTAAAAGGCCACCATTCGCCCATGTATGGAGTATTGTTGTCATATTTGGGCTGGTGCATAGTCTCTCGCTCCTAGGCAAGATACAAAAGAGAGTCGCCAACCTGGTAGGTCCTGAACTGTCATCTAAGCTTAAGCCTCTGTCCCATCGACAAAATATAGCATCCCTCTGCCTGTTCTACAAGTATTTTAACGGTGAATGCTCCGACGAACTGCAAGCACTTATACCCCCTCGACGAAATACCCCCGACAAACCGACAAGCAACTAAATCCCACCTCTTCACAGTAGAGATCCCTAGAGTAAGAGAGCCTTCTACTCCAGTAGTTTCTTCCCCAGAACCGCTAGACTTTGGGATTTCCTTCCGGGTTCCTGCTTCCCCAACTGTACTGACATGCAGAAGTTCAAGTGTAACATGAACCGACATATTGCTGCCCAACTCCCAACATAGTACCCCTGAAGCTTATGTCCCTGATAGTAGCCCTCTCCATACAACTGGCCATGTGCCTTGCTAGTAGTTTAGTGTAAGATATTTTACTTTACAAATTCATTATATTATAAACTATTATTATTATGTTAGCAAGAAATTGGTGCGGATTTTTTATCTAGGTTTAGTATTATAGAGAGGTTGACAAGAAGGTTTTTGCAAAATGAAAAAATGTTTTCAAATAATGTATTTTCAAATAAGTTTCCGTTATAATACTTCACATAGAATTTTACGTCACATATTTTCAGAATCGTTTTTCACTTTATCGAATCGTTTTAATTGCAATCATTAAAAAAAACCTTACTTCTTTTCAGTACGTTGATTACATGAGGGAAAAAGCAAATTCAACAATTTTTTTTTATTTCGATTCAAGCTAGTCCGAAAATTCTGAAACAGCTCGCGATATCAACGACGCTTTTCTCCCAGAAACTCTACTAAACGCAAAGCACAGCACAATGATAGTTAAACAAATTTCGTAGCGCCAAAAGATAATGAGCATAGTGGTCGGCCATCGGATATTGAAAACTATCAATTAAGAGCCTTAGTATAAGTCAATCTATGCACAACTATTCGAGAACTTGTTTCTGAACTAGACGGAATGCATACAATTTTTTTCAAATACTTTATACATGTTTAAAAGAATAAAACACTTTACAAATCAGTACCTCACGAATTGAACAACAATCAAAAGAAACGCCGTAAGGAAGAGGTATCTTCCCTTTTTTGCGCAACAAGAACTACCCGTTTCTCGAGCGGATTATGACTTGCGACAAAAAGTGGGTTCCTTACCACAACCAGCGACGCTCAGCTTCGTTGTTAGACGCCAACGAAGCGTTACGACACTTCCTGAAACAACAGTTTCACCAAAAGAAAGTCACGATGACTCTTTTGTAGTCTGCGACCGGTTTGATCCATTATATTTTTATTCAGGTGATACTATTACAATAGAGAAGAACTGTCAACAAATGGATAAATGTATTAGAAACTTTGACAACAACACCCAGCATAAATCAAGAGAAAGGTCTCAATTCTCCTTCACGACAATGTCCGACCATGTCTTGCTTAAATGACTGCAGATATTGAACAATTTGCGCGACGAAACTCTGCCTCATTCACTATACTCTTCGACTCTCTCACATAACGGCTACTACTTTTTCGAAGTTAATTTATTTACCGATTTAGATGTGTGCGCCACCAGGGCTCCTTCTTGTCTTCTTTTTTCTGTTTTCCTCCTCCAAGCAAAATTGATACGGTATTAGCAGCTGCTTCAATGATGTTAATGCACTGTTTTAAATTATTTACCGGTACAAATGGCAGAGCTTTGTTAACCTTGATAGTGAGAGATTTTTTTCTTTTTCGATATACAAATCCGACGATCGGCGGCTGTTATAAATATTCTGCTGTAATCTTTTTCAAAAAACAATGTGAGGATATCAATCTTTTCTTTCGCCTTGCATAAATTTAACAATTGTTTTTTTCTGCAAAGAGTCTGATTGTTGAAATATGTTTAATATTTTCTTTTACAGTTTCACTAGGTTATTCTACTATTAACATTTCATCAATTCCATCATATTTTCGTTGATATCCACACCCTCTTTCTTAATTTCCCTTTCCAGATATTCAGTTTCAAGGCCAGACAACCATCCACTTATCATTACCATGGTTTTTTTTGCCCCCCTTATTTTTATCAGACCTTGTTCATTCCATATTTGGTGCATTCTTTTCTGTGTCGCCTATGAGGGGCACCACTCTTCAGATAACACTTCATAACAATTTTATTTAAGGCCTTTGTTCAATTTGTTCTAGCGATAGTGTTCCGGGGTTTCTCTGAATGACGGCCTGAGAAGCCTTGTTCTTTCCTCTACCAGAAATGGGACCTACACTTAATGTTTACGTCCTGGTCCCATTTACGTCGTTCTCAGTTTGATAGTTTTGAACACCAATATTTGAATAATATAAGAAACGGTCTGTTTATAATGTCCTTCCCTGGAATTTTTATTGAATACCATCTCGCAAATATTCACCTACACTAAAGACCCAGTTTTGACCACGAAACGCCATTAAACCCCGGCAAATGTCAACCTAGTATTTAAAACTGCTGTTGGCTGACATCAAGTACGTACTAATCTTAGAAAAGGTGCCTCCAATATGGATAAATCGTTGATCCATAGTTGGAGTGATTATTATAATGATAACCATAATCACCGTTTTTATAATTCTTAGTAGTTTTTTCCTGTCTTCGGAGATATCATTACACCATTTTGATATGAAATAGATGGTCTCTATGCCCTACGAAGTGCTCGTACCTTATAAGAACTAGGATACCACTTCTTCTCCCTTTATAAATGCCGTTATAATCATTTTTTAAAAAAGTTTCGAAGTCTAAACATTTTTTTAAAATAAAACCTTATCCACCAAGGTGTGAAACAAGCCTTCGCTCCAATCAGTCGATATTCAATGAATTTTCTTCTGTACTCATGTTTTCTTTTTATTATTATTATTATTATTATTATTATTATTATTATTATTATCATCATCATCATCATCATCACCACCACCACCACCACCACCACCACCACCTTTACTCGCTAGGCCAAGTCACACAGATCACCATCAAAGAGTACTCGTTGAGGAAACTTTGTTATGTTGTTTAAGAAATCTGAGTCTGTCCAGATTTCCAATACTCTCCACCCATTTCGATAATCTTTTCAGATGAATTCGCGTTATCGCAACGGCCATTTATATTGATTTCTCGTTAGTAGCGACCATTGATCTTCAATGAAATTTGGGTGGCAATAAGCTCACCCAAGAGCCCAGTCCTCTTCACACTTATCCAGCAGAGGTCTTGATAGTGCTTTCTCTCTTCGGTCTTTCCGTTCTTCTCGATCTTCTCCAACTCTCTAGTATGTTGCCTGTTGATGCTAATTCTCTCCCTATTTTTTGTTTTAATGCATTTGGTGAGTTAACATATAATTATAATCTTTTCTTTGTTTTTGGCTTTCATGTTGTCTTTCTTTGTGTTTACTCCTGTAGAAGTTTCTAGAAGTCCGGCTTGTGCCTGTGGCTTATCTGTATTAGTCTCAGATTTCAAGGGTTTTCCTTGATATTTCTGCCGTTTCCCTTATTGTTATCCATTGCATCTTCCCAGCCATCTGATTCTGGCCTTTTCTTTTTTTCCACGTTTTTTAGTATTGTTCCCAGCGCTCTTTGTGGTCTTTAGAAATGAGAATTAAGGCGAGAAAATCCTTTTATCCGAACGTATGCAACGTCAAACTGGGTAACTTGATTTAGTATCCAATGGGTGTAAAAATTGTAGCCATAGAACGTATGGATATACATAAATGAAAAGATGGTCTTTATTGCATTAAATACATCCATAGCATTGAGAAAAAGCATACATGAAATATGCCCGTATTATTTACGTTTGAGAGGGAAGGTTGTTGCGTATTGTGTTGACCGTGAATGGAAACGTAAACTAAAAGAATAAATTGGACATTATATCGATTCGAGAATGAAACATTTAGTAGAGTAAACTATCATAATTCCAGGATAAATTTAGAGCGACTAAACTATAATGCGCCATATTGAAGGAGAATTTCAGTTTATGGTAATGCTATTATCAAGCATTAATACAAATACCTCTATTGATATGAAGTTTGATGTTGATATCTTTGGAATAGGGCAACCACAGCTACGATGCATTCAGAGTGATATGTTATGGTATGCGATATTACTACATTTAAAGACTTTGAAACAGATTATTCCGCGAATAGGATAAATAGTACGAATGAGATTTTAAAATAATATTATAGGACGTAGTTTATTTTAATAAAGCATTTAAAAAATATTTTATGTAAAAAGCGATATTTTTATTAAAAAACATTGTTTTACACGATGTAATTTGATTTTAATCACACGAATTGATTTTTTTTAAAATATTCTTCAAAATTTCATTTTTTAAAACTGAAAATGCGTGATTATTTTCGAATTTCCAATGTTTGTTTTTAGATTCCATCCATTGATATTACGTGTGATCTTACAACAAAGTATTTTCAGTTTTTTCTTGTAGGGCCTCTCGATGCCATACTAGTGGGTAATTGTTACGGCCTTACCTTATAATGTGCGACACACATTTTTTTTTGTCTTTTTCTCTCTTATTTTCCTTCTCTGTCCTGCTCCAACCAAGTCTACCAACCTGCTCCACAAATCCCAAAACCTCAACATGACAAATCTAAAAAAAAAACACGGTTAAACCTAAAACCCCATCCTCCAACCTAGACCCCTACTACCAGGTCTCCTTCTCCAACATCAGGGGTCTACGTTCCAACCTCCCAGAGGTTGAAACACAATTACAGGAGACGAAACCGGACATATTCTTTCTAAGTGAAACTGGCATAGGTCCAACCTTTTCCCTATACGAATTCATAATTAAAGGATACTCTGACTTAACATCTAAATCTGACCCTCAAGATCGCCATGGGCATGGAATATGTGCCTACATCAAAGATGGCTTCCCATGTGGTAGGGATATCTCCAGAGAAGACGCTAATTTATCTTATATGTGCACTAGCCACACCACTACATTTATATTTGCCTTCTATCGCCCACTTAACAGTAGGGTTACTATCTTTAAGAGCATATCTGAGAAAATTGACCACATCCTGTCTGCTCATCTTTCGGCTAACATTCACATTTGCGGTGTCTTCAATGTCCATCATATGGAATGGCTTACCCACTCAAATTAAACCGATGACGAGGGGAGCTTCTATCATGATTTCGCCACTGCCTATGACCTCACTCAGATTGTTCACGAACCCACCCGTGTGCCCGATACTACCGGCAAGTATGCAAGCCTCCTAGACCTTTTCCTCACAACATCCCCTGAGCTATGTTCATGTTCAGTTCTATCTCCTCTGGAATCCTCTGAGCACTCTGTTGTAGCAGTTAAGATAAAAATGAAATGTAATAAGTCTTCAGACGTACCTCTCCACCGTACTGTATATCGATACTCTATGGCTGACTGGGATAGCTTCCGTACATTCATATCTAACATATCTGATTTACCTCTGCATTCCATGTTTAAAAAGGATGTGTCCTCTATAGTATCAGACCTGACCGAATGGTTAATTGTAGGCATAGACCGATTCATACCATCCAAAAATTCCAACAAAAACCTAACAGCCAGCCATGGTTCTCTCCTGAATGTGCTGCTGCCATCGCGCACAGAAATCACTGTTTCCATATCTACCAATGTAATAGATGTATTGAGACTAAACCTGCTTTCAGGACTGCCAGCAATCACTGTAAAAGAGTAATAAAAATGCAAGAGAGCTATATGCTCAGTCCGTAAAATCCCAAGTAGCTGACTAGCGGCTTGATTCCCACCAGTTCTGGAAAATAGCAAACAAGATCTTGAACAGAAGCGTTCGTTCTATCCCAACTATCATCAATAGACCTGAGGCCATCTCGTGAGCATCAGACAAGGCCAGACATTTTGCCAAGAACTTTGCCGCTAATTCTACCCTATGCGACTAAGGCCATCAACTCCCCGTATTTCCTCCTATAACAGACAACACGCTATACAACATACACATATCTGTGCGTGAGGTCACCAAACTAATCGAGGACCTTGATTGCAGTAAAGCAACTGGTCCTGACGGCATTCCAGTTATAGTGCTGATAAAGCTCCAACCAGAACTTACCTCCATACTTACAAAACTGTTTAAGCGTTGCCTTAAGTAAAAGTGCTTTCCAACACTCTGGAAAAGATCATCAGTATGCCCGGTATTTAAGAATTCAGGTGATAAGTCATCTCCCTCTCAGTACAGACCAATAAGTCTCATGTGTGTCATGAGTAAGTTGCTGGAATCCATATCAAATAAAGAAGTGGCCAACCACCTCAACAGAAACAACCTTCTTAGTGACATACAGTATGGAGTCCGCTCTGCATGATCTACAGCAGATGTGCTAACGGTTATATCACATAGGATTAGTGAATCTCTTGACAAAAGCTTACTTTCGAGGGCAATTGCGCTTGACATATCGAAGGCCTTCGATAAGGTATGGCATAAGGGGATACTTCACAAGATTTCCAGCTACGGTATTAGGGAAATGTTTTCTCAATCATTAAATCATTTCACTCTAATAGGTTCATACGAGTAGTGGTTGATAGGCAGAAATCAGAGGCCCACAGTATTAATGCTGGAGTCCCCTCATGGGTCTATCCTGGATCCAACTCTTTTCCTGATCTACATCAATGATCTGCCAAAACACATACTTAAATCATTCGTTGACATCTATGCTGATGACACGACCATCTATGGCAACACATCAAAGGCTGTAAATAACAAAGTTCTCTCTCCTCTGATCTCGAGCGCGTGGTACAATGGGGGAAGAGGTGGCTGGCCACTTTTAATGCATCCTAAAACAAACACCTACCTTTACATCATCAACACTGTGATCCCCATCTTGCATCAATTGAAATAGATGGATCTCGTCTTGGGGAGGCGCCATGTTTTAACAAGCTTCTGGGTTTGACCTTTACTCCTGACCTGAAATGGAACACGTACATCAGGTCTGTTGCAAAGGACGCGTGGAAAATGGTGGGATCCTTCTACCGCTCCAGAATATATCTCACTACTGATGCAATTTTCTATCGGTATAAAAGCCAGGTACGTCAAAGGATGGAGTACTGCTGCCACATCTGGGCAGGAGCTGCTAAAAACAGCCTATCCTGCCTTGACAGAGTACAAAATAGACGTCGTGGTTTAGTGGAGTGATGCTCTTTTTTCTTCCCTGCAGCCTCTCTCCCACAGAAGAGGCGTTGCGAGCCTGTCTTTGTCTTATCGTAATATGCATGGCAAGTGCTCGTCTGAGCTCCAATTTCTCGTCCCCCCTCGCTAATCTTTCACGAGGAACACCCGTCTGGCTAAAACTACTGTCAATAATTTTCCCACTCTTTATCTGTGCCTTAATCCAAACGTAGATTCCTGAGCAGAGCTTCTTAGAACTGCACGACTGTGGAACTCTCTTCCCTTTGACTGCTTCCCACCTAACTACAACTTGGATGTCTTCAAATCCAACATAATAATAGATAGGTAGATAGATATTTTATATTCATCCCAAATACCGCATATTGTCATTAGCACATAGGAGGCAGCTGTACATAGAGACAGATTTATAGTAATATCTGGATACCTAGTGTGAAAAGAAAGAGGGTTGTTCACACTACATCTAAATTTCTGTGTTCCTGAGGTCAGTTTTCATAACGATATACTTATGCAATTATTACTCTTATTATAGATCTTATTTATGCAATATAAAAATAGGAGGCATTACGTTTGGAACACCTGTCATATATTTAAGCAGCGCAAATACATGAGTAAGGCATTCGGAATTTCGCAACTTAATATCACCTTTAGACTCTCCGATTCTATCCATTGTCTTTCAAGGTCGAACCGTGCCTTAAAATGTTAAACACTTCTTCCTTAAAGTGCTGTATTTGCTTTGACACTAGACGTGTCGATTTTTATTTCTTTACAGATCAACTGTTTCTGCTCAACATGCACTTGCAGTTGTAAAACCTTTAAAGTTCGAACGGGGTCTGCTTTATTGAAACATGCAACCATTAAACGAACGTAAGTTGGTTTATGACCGTTGAACAATAAAATACAGCTGTCTTCTTCAACCTCGTTGATGTTGTGCACACATTGGAGGGGGTTTTATCGCCGATTACTGAATACGCAATATGTTTAATAATTTCGAGATGGCTCACGTCAAAGGTGTGTTGCGTGTAGCAAACAAGTAACAGATGCCTTGGAAATTCACTTTGGTTATATTATCCAGACCCGTGCTATCATAGTCACTTGCAACTTTTGGACACTATAATATATTGCCTTCAGTAATCAGGTGTTGTATAATATATATCTATCTATTTATCCATCTATTTATTTATCTATCTGTTTATCTATTTGTATATATATATATATATATATATAAATTAACTTATATAAACAAACTCAATATATATATATATATATATATATATATATATATATATATATATATATATATTACACATTGATCACCACTTATCAAGGCCCGGAAGCCACTCAGGGATAAGGGTTATTGAAAGTACATTACGTTAGTGTTGGGATTTGAGGAAGTGTTTACTTAAGGGGGCGGTTCATTAGGGATTTGTTAACGTTGGACTTGAAGACATCCAAGTTGTAGTCCGGTGGGAAGCAGGCAGACGGAACAGAGTTCCACAGGCATGCAGTTCTAAGAAAGAAGATTTGTTCATGGAATCCGCGTTTTGATTTAGGCACAGATATAGAGTGGGGGAAATTTTTCACAGTGGATTCAGCTAGACGGGTGTTTTTCGTAAAGATTGGCGAGGGGGGACCAGAGATTGGAGTTCAGACGAGCACCTGCCATGGAAATAACGATAAAACAAGGATAGGCTCGCAACGTCTCTTCTGTGGGAGAGAGGTTGCAGGGTAGAGAAAAGGGCATCCCCCACTATTGAGTTTATTTATACAAACATTAATGGCTACATATGTGCATACATGTTTCTGTAATCACCCATGCTAAGGGAGATTACGTCTTCAGGCCATGGATTATCTTCGAAAACTGACATTTGAAGACACAACCGCCCCATAAAATAAACAAACTTTTCTTTATTTCATTTACAATCTTTAGAAATCTTGTAACCTAATATTGGTGGGGGTTTCCTATGCTCAAGGGACTACACATTTTTTCTCGCTTGGTCTGTGATCCAAAGAGTTTAGATATTTCCCGTTGTTATCCATTGGGATTTAGCCGGCATTCTTCGTTTACACACATATTCTATTTTAGCAGCAAAACAAACATATATACATATACACTTACGTTTGTTAAAATCACACTTACACATACGCACCGAAATATAAATTATAAGCACAAAACTAGAATAAATATACATATGAATTTATAAAATTTAATCAGACTACCGACTCCCGCACGCATAGAATATGCATAAATCCATGTATAAAACTAACTAATCTGATATCCCAGCTACATATAAACATATATAAACATACTCACACACACACACACACACACATACATATATATATATAATGCTTAAATGCAGATAAATCCATTTATATTAAACGTAAACGCACATCAGTTACAATCTAACATAGATGCACATATACGTAGCTGTATTTATACAGCTATTTATTATAATAGCCAATCACCCCCGTGATTCTTTATATACCATCCCCATTATTATACCAGTATCAATAGAACTGTTAATCGGAAATCTTCAAACTCCAATCGGATATACATTTCAATAACATACATACAGACATACAGGTATAGATACATATACTTATACATATAAATATGAGGTGTATAAATTATATAGATATCCATATATACATCCGGATACGGCTACATATATACACACACATATACAGGTATCTGCTAACCCCTAACGCAAAAATACAGTAATACACTCTATTTAATAAATCCCATTCAATTTAATAACATTTAATAAAATTTAAAAAATTTTATTCAATAAATTTTATCCAATAAGGTGCCTTCTACTTTCGATGGTGTGGTAACCCCTTTATATGAAACAGTGTATTATTATAGTTCATATAGGCGTACATACACACACATACATAGATTCATAATGTGCATACACATACTCTCTGGTAATATATACAATTGTTGTTATTCCTCTATATATAAGACGACCTATTTTAATAGTTCCGATATATATATATATATATATATATATATATATATATATATATATATATATATATATATATATGCATATACAACCATCTACGTAGATACACACTTATGTACGTTCACATATCCATGATACATCTAAAGTCGATATAGATATGAACGCATTATCAACATAACTCAGGTTTAAGTCTATGGGTCTATCTTCCGATTAAACAACTACTCCCTTTCGGTTTATATAGATATATAACAATATATAACAAAATATAACAACAAATTCGGAGCATTTAGGTTATACAAACGGAATAAGAATGTCTACATATTGTAGTACTTACCTTTTTTAATTTTAGATATAGATACACACAGTGTGCATATATCTGCTTACATACATAACATACATACATACGTCCATCTGTATACATTATTAGGGGTTCGTCTAGTTATTTACAACCTGTTTGGTTCATATATATTATATTGACATCCATTCAGATAAGTAATAATATAACTGCTTGAGAAAATCTTAATTAAGGGGCTTATGTAATCAATCTGGGTCGGATCATAATCATGACCTCACTCATCCTCTTGTTCAGTTTGAATTTATATCAAGCATGAACCAGCTACACAGCATTGTCAAATGTGTGAATGAACATATTAAAGAATCTAAAAAATGGCAATACTACCGCGCGAACATACATGTCAGGCAGAAGCTCTCAATAGATGACTCTGACATTAAAACATGTGAATATCAATACATTTTCTTGGTTTTGTCATTTTCCTGAACCCACAAGTGACCAATAAAGTCAATACTGGCATGCAAGAAAGGCCTAACAAAGTTAATCCGATGTTTGGGTAAGTTTGTAATCTTGGGATACATAAAAGAGAATAAGAATGGTTCTTTTTTACAGACAGTAGAACAAGAGATTTGTTTAGGGAAATCTTTCTACATTAATTACAGAAAGATCATTTAACTCATCCTCACACCTAGTGTATGCATTAGTGAGTATTTTATTGGTCGGGTTAAGGCATACCAAGCCAAAGGTATGGCCAGTTCAAGTTATCTTTCTTCAACCAGACAGCACCTCTAAACCAGAATTTTCTCCCTTCTACATTTATTTAAAGAGAGATCTCGCATAACAAAGTGTGCATCATTATCTCCTATGTTGATATATTTGAACTTAACCATATATCCCTTGTTACGTAAATCATCAATCATTGTTTTATATCCTTTAAACAATATCTGGTAAATTGACACTTCGAGTTAATAGTATCGGACAGAAGTCAGGAGAACACGACTTGAGCATCTACGGCTATAATAATTTCATTCAACATTTGTGATGAGAACCTATTAACCAGCAAAGAAAGGTGTTTGACACACATATAAACAGCTAATAATTCCAATGTAGGTAAGGTGCTCACAACAGAAGGAGCTATTTTTGTTTTGGCAAAACTAAATTCGCTTCATCATGCTGATATAAATATTCAGCAATACCGTAAACCTGATTTGAAGTGTCGCAAAATGCTATCAAGCTCGCAACAGAATCTGTATCGACAGAGTATTTGCTGATTTCTAATACCAATTAGCTCCTGATAAAGACTCTTCCAAGAGACCAAAATACTATGCGAAACATTCTGGTCCCAGGAAATCCGCAATTTGTAGCGCTTGCTTAGAATCATATGCCCTTTAATAGTTACAGGTGATACCAATCCTATCGGATCAAAGACTGAGGAATTCACGGTCAAGATGTCACGTTTTATAGAGACATTCGTTTTAACTATGCAAGAACTTACTTTCATCTCTTCATATAAAGGGTCGTAAAAGTAACCCTAAATCTTTTCATACGTATTTCCATGAGAAAAGTAATTGCCGTATATTTCATACGCTGCGGAAATAGTTCGGCAAAACTCCCCTTTCGTTTTCCTTTGTTTATAAAGCCATTTGGCGGAAGTGACGTCCAACATATTTCTAGCCAGGGATTACCAAAACTGTATAGAATAAACCTTTTTTTAAAAGGTTTTATTCAAACAGTCTTTCTTTGAACTTAATGGACTGGTTCTTTTTTTAGATATTTATGAACTATTTGATTCTTTTTATCAAACAAAAATTGAACTTTTATAATGATATATATATATATATATATATATATATATATATATATATATATATATATATATATATATATATATTATGACCTGTTTTCCAAACATCGAAATTTCCCAATCAAAGTTAGTTTTATTAAAAAAAACAAACAAAAAAAACGAGATATTTTTTTCTTTTCGAGATATTTTTCTTCTCAATTAATCATGTTGAAATTATATTCAACAATAAAATGATAATCCAATTTACAATAAAAAAAATACAAAATTTATTTTTCGAAATGAGATTTTTGTAACGAAATTTTTTCTAACGTGATTTAAGTTTTCAAAATTTATGTCAGTCTTGCAAGCCTGCCAAACTCATTAATTTTAAAAGTTCGATATCGACGTTTATCTAACTTTTATTATAAAAGTCAGGTAAACGTTCATAACCATATTAATAGGAAAACACAGTTCATAAATGTAAACAAAAAGTTCATTAAGATCAAATAAAGACTATTTAAATAAAACTTTTTTAAAAAGTTCATTCTATACAGTTTTGGTCATCCGTAGCTAAAAATATGTCGAATGTCACTTCCACCAAATTGCTTTGTAAACAAAGGAAGACGAAATGTGAATTTTATTAATAGTTCGGTAATGTTGCAGCAAGTTTTCAAAGAAAAACTTCCTTCCATTCATAACCGTTACAGCGTCTAAATATAATTGTAGAAAATTAGAAGAAAGTTGGTGCATTTTCACTAAGTTGTCAACGTAAAAACTTTTAAGTAATAAATCATCACAAGGATATTTGTCCACGTGGTACTTCACAATGATACAATAGATGGGTTAGATACAAACCCAAATATGAGATTGTTGGGATTTTCCCAACTATGGATGGTAACAAAAATAATGTGAGGTCGACAACAAGAAAGGAACATAACACAAATAAAGTTGTTATAAAGAAACTTGTATTGATAAGAAAGAGGAGACAGAAAGAATGTTTCTTTGAAAAAAAAACAGTCGCTTTTGCAAAACTTATCTATGAATCGTCCTTTTAACGTTGTTCGTTTCCTGTAGAGTTTGACCGGGTTGAGGTAAAAAAAAAGAAGAAAACCTTGAATTCATTGGTGCTGCAATTGCTGTCAAAACTTCTCCCACGTGAATGGTGGAGAATACTGCATAACACGTGTTATCTCAGAGGCCACAACAAGCAAAAGAGGAAGAGAATTCGAAATAACCGCTCTTGAGGGGTTGGGAGGAATCTAAAAAGGGAGGTCTGTGATTGGTCATTTTTCATCCAATCACAGGGCACCCTGTTAGTGAGTCATTAATAATTCCTATGAGAATCTGTGTACCTAAAATATACTAGTCTATTTTCAAGCTCAAAAAAATGATTTTATCGAATTCATTTTTTCGTTTAATCATCAAAAAATCCTTTCTCATTTTTGTCAAAAGGACGAACCGATTAGATCTACATTTGAGTATTAATTCGAACATATGCGAGTACAAATATATTCCTGCAAAAGCGTAAAGACAAGGTTTTCCGCCTGTGTTCAAAGAAGAATTGAAAAGAGGACGGGTCTTGTTTAAACACTGGACGATACGGCATCCAAGTGAACTAACTAAAATTGGAAGGATCGACATTTATTCTTCCGGTTGTATTATCCTTTTCATGTTCCAAAAACACATGACAATATTCAAGGTACAAATCCCTTTCAGATAATTTACAAGAAACATGATCTATCAGTAATAAGAGTATATGGTAGTTAGAGGGTACAATGCATAGTTTATCTTCGTCCCAAATGGAGTATATGATAACAGTTGTCGACGAAGCTAATAGATGACCCAAAGGCTTGCATTTTCTTCTCATCGGAGTCACTGAACTCATTTTCTACAATACATATCGTCTATAAACTATACAACCTATCAACGGTTCTATCAACAGAGGGCTCTTTGTAACCTTTCCACATTTCAGCGTATTCTGATTTAGAGTCCAACACAAAGAAAACATGAGCAATATCGAAAGAATGTTATTTGTCGACAATCTGAACATAATTCAAAACTAATTATTCTGTTTAACAGATCTGAAGTCAGATATACAAAACGTGTCCTCATGTAAATTTACTTAAATTCATAGGTCGTAGGAATTTAATCACATCAACTCCCAATAAGCCATGGCCGGGTAACGTGTCGTCGTTCAACTCAGAATAATCAGTAGCGAGCTCCTCTTTATGTTTCATAAGATATTTACTTACATAAATCAATCCATTAATACAAAAGTAAGACCGAAATCCTCATCAATCAAGAAAGACATAAAACGGATTCCTTGAGGGAACATCACGGTGATGTCTTTCAATTTTTTCAGCCATTTACCAAGAAAGTTTTAATATAGTATTTACGATCCTTTAAGTGAAAAAATAAACCAAGAAACATATTCAAGAAACGGAAAAATAAATTAGATCTCTCACTATCTGTGTTTTGCAAACAATTTGCCACAAGCTATATCGACTGAGATCTTAATGATTGGTAGAATTGAGTAACTATTATTAAGCCAGCATACATTAGCAGTTGTAAGGGAACGAACTGAACTGAAGGGCACAAAATTCTACAATGTCACTCTTTATTGAAAAGCAAACAAATAGCAAATTCCTTTCTGTAATAGAAATGTTTTTTCTTATCATGGAGTTGATCCGAACATTTAGAGCACAAACCGAACTCTTTGCATCTTTTAACCCTTATAGCATAAGTAGGATTAGAATAACCCCGATAACCATTAAATCTGCAAAAATCACAACTGTAATTTGCTTTAGTCGCCTTGATATAAAAATTCTTCAAAGTGCCAGGTTTTTTGATAGCATGTATACGTATGCTTATGAGAAAGTTTTTTCGTAACAGGATACACAAACTTACAAGGGCAAGAATCCTGATTACAGACACCCAGTGTATGTGAAATTTCAGAACAATTATCTCACACTTCCTCCAGGGATGAAAAATTATTTCCAAACTTGTGAACAAATTATATCTCAAAAAAAGCCAGTAACTTGCCAAAAACTATGTGGCTAAGCAATTTATTTCCAAGAGATTCAATCTATAAAAATTCAATCTAAACGAATTTAAGCTCATATATCTGAGCCTTCAAAAACTTCAGAAACTTCCTGACGGCAAAAACATTTCTCAGTCTGTCAGTAGAAGAAAAAGTAGAATTAACTATATCCTTTTCGTTCAAGCATTCTGTACCGGGAATGTTTATAGCCACCTGGTAGTTTTCATCAGATACTGCCAAATGTCTAATAAACTGGAAGCCGTAACCAGTTATGTGATTATTCAAAGCGATTTAAATCGTCGCAGTCAAGAATAGCGACGCAATTCTGAAATTTCCTTCTGAAATTCAGAAAAGCCAGCTTATCAGTTTTTAGATCCTTATGATTAAACTAGGAGCATTCAATCTTAGGAATCAAATTGGGACACTTGGTTTTCACAATAGACTCCTAATTTTAAATGGAATCATCAATCTTCGAAGGCCGTACGTTTGACATTTTTCGAACACTTATATCGGGAAACAGGTACATTATTAAAGGATTCGATTGTAGTCTCATCAATCTCTTCTGTCAAATACACGTTGACAATTTGTTCTTCTAAATAATTCGCAGATTTCAAATAATCATCATCTGTATTCTCATATAATGCCCAACTAGATACCCCAACTTCTTTTCGTAACTCTATAAATTCAAACATAGTCAATATTTTGTTTCTAACTAATTTTCCCCGTTACACCAACGAAGCTGCAGTAGTAGGAGAGGAAGCCATTTTTACGAAGCTAACCTCCTCCCCGATAACATCCCACCAAAACACGTCAGTAAAGGACAAAGAAAATGATAAATGAGTGACCAGGCAGACATAACAAGGAGAGGGAGGTCGAATTGAACAAATCCCCAACGGTTACAGATTTCTCTAAAAAGAGAACCAATGACGTAACATGCTTCTTGGCGTTGAAAAGAACCGGCAAAATTTTACCAAAGAGACAATATGGTAAATTAAAAAAAATATTCAGGAGGGGTGAACCCAATTTCTATGGTAAAATAAAAGGGAAAATACCACTATGAGTAGAAAAAAACTTTTTAAATTAAATTCAAAGAATCGTAGCAAAGTGCCGAAATTATTATCATAACTTCCAACGAAGGTCACTTCGACGTATGAAAATAAAACGATAAAGAAAAGCAACAAATAAAGAGAAGACAAAAGACTCGGTGGATAGAAACAAACAATTTTATTAGTAAAAGGAAAAAAAGGATAATTAGTGCAAAAAAAAAGAACAAATTCACGAGCTGCCTGCTGCAAAGATTTTGCTCTCAGCTACAAAGAAAGTCCTTTGTGTGGTAACAATTACGAAAGACAGAAAGGAAAATGGCAGGCGGGTAGAAAAAAAACTTTTTTTATAGAAAAAATCGAAATTCTTTAGCCAACCGAAAAGATTCGCTCCCTTTTTCACAATTTAAGCATACATATTGCATCGTCGTCGATTTTAAAATAAAAGTACTCTCAAATAGATTAGTTTAAGTATCTACAGACAAAGATAATTTATTATTAAAAAAATGTTCCGAGAGCGTTCTTTTATAGCCAGGAATTTATTTTCTAATTGTCTTGACGGAATAACCTGAAAAAAATACAGATGATTATTCGTATAATAGCGTTCTTAGAAGATGCAAGATGTCCCTCCGCAAAAAACTTCCTTGTTCATTCTGTGAGTCAAGTAAGAATAGCAATCTTATTTTTTTAATTTAAGAAAAAACAACAGTTTTAGACGATTCAATTTTCCCCAGACATTGGAAGAAAATATCTAGTTATAGACACTTCCAATTTAATGTTACATAATGAGAATAATTCCCACATTTGTCTTCTCTACTACAAGCTGGTAATTTTCCGGCACATTTGACCGACAAGTCCTCGACAGATTTCTTGGATATCTTTGAAGTTTCCATTAGAGAGGTACTAATTCGTAAGGTAACTTAGACGATACCACTTCAACAGTACAAACTTCGCCATGCATCTTAGACGAATTCACTTGAAGATTTCACCGTCCTGTTTAGATGTTGAGAAGATAGCACGTCAATACATTTCAAATGTCACGTTCAAACTGCAACTTCAGCTTGACTTTTATCACAAAACGCAGAATGCACATAATCAACAACATCAGCAGCATTAACGCAAACTTAAGAGAAAAGAAAAAGAGGAAAACGGAAGAAAGAAGAAATATATAGCCCCCCCCCCCAAAAAAAAATGTTTTTATTTTTTTTTCTACAATGAATGTTTAGCGGGATAAACCTCGTTTTAAATTTAGTTGTTATTTTACATCTTGGTAATATTAACCTAAAATTATATATATATATATATATATATATATATATATATATATATATATATATATATATATATATATATAGTGGCCAAGGCAGACATATATAATTTTTGTTATACTGAAAGAAAATTGAATTTTAGCTGATAAGGTGATTTAAAAACTAAATAATTGTTTGAAATTTGCTCGAAAAATGAGGGAGCGGTGAAGCTTTAAAGCAGTACTAAATGACTAAAACTTCCACTTCACCATATATTCACATACTAACGTGTTTGAATGATATATATATATATATATATATATATATATATATATATATATATATATATATACTAGCGGGGGTACCCGGCGTTGCCCGAGTGTTTGTTTCCGGGACGGTGGGGGGAGTTTTAAAAAATGTTATGGTAGGTAAGTAGGAAGGATCAAACCCGGAGTCATGAGTAAAAGTAGGAAAATAAAGTGTGAAAAAAAACAACCAAAAACAAAAAAAAAACCATCTGCAACGTTAACAGTTCGGCCACCAAGAAAAGTCCATTCCAGTTGTTTAGGAAAAAAAAAAAAAACACTATGGTAGGTCAGCGCGAACGTGAAAATATAATGTGAATTGTCCAGCACCCTAACCACTACGCCACAGAGCACTGCAGCTTAGTTTAGTGATTTTAAATAACTTCACATGAAAGAACTACGAAGCCAAACCGGTGTTCTCTTCTCAACTGTTCCTTGTGAACGATCTCCAAACGGTGTTGAGTGGTGGCAGGGGGAGGAGGAATTTTTAAGAGAGAAAATATTTTACCACTTCCATTGATCTTAACCGATTTTGGCCGTGACTTCTCAGCAGAAAAAGTATAAAAATCTAAGATTATCGAGGAATTTGAGAACTAATAAGCCTATAACAAACCTCAGATATTGTTCTGCCGTTTGTGCATAATGTATTTGCATGAGATATCTTGAATTTTAATCCTATTAATGTCAAAATCCCACGGGAAAAAATGAGTTCATTTTATTTATATAATAATAATAAATAATAATAATAATAATAATAATAATAATAATATAGAAGAAGAATAGAAGAAGAAGATAGAAGATAGATAGAAGATAGATAGAAGAAGATAGAAAAAGATATATATATATATATATATATATATATATATATATATATATATATATATATATGCGTATTGGCGTGGCTCAGAGGCTAGGAAATGTATGTTTTTGTTTGGATTCTAACTAATGGCGCAGAGATTAATGAAAGGTTACGCCTATAAAACCAGGCATGTAAAAATTTAAAAGATTAAAAGAAACACTAGTGGAAAAGTTTCTATGAAGTTGACAAGAAAGTTATTGCGGTTTTTAATTTTAAATTCAAACTATAATACTTCAGCTCAAACAAAAGATTTATTCATCGAAATAAGCACGATCAGAATCAACACATTTTACCTGCGTAAAACAAGTGTATTTATGCCAGTAACGTAGAAATCTTGCATTCTGGTGGCGATGAAGTCACTTAAGGCATTTTTGATATCGTTTAGATTTTGGAAGAATTTTCACGGGGAAAGTTTTCGGAATGATTGAAAAATGGCATTCGGTAATTGTGAGGTCTGGAGAGTATGGCGGATTAGTTTCATAGCCCAAGTCGTTTATCTTCTTTAGGGTCGGTTTAATAAGGTACGGTCGGGTATTACCGTGAAGGAGAATCGGGACTATTCGGTTGACTAATGCTGGGTGTTGTCGAAGTTTCTGATGCATTTCATTCATTTCTTGACAGTACTTTTTCGTCATAATCGTTTCGGCTGCATTAAAAAAAAATCTTATGGATGAGACCGATCAAAGACCACCAAACAGTGAGCATAACCTTCGTTTTGTGCCATTCTGGCTTCGGAAAATGTCGTGAAGCTTCCTCGGTGTCAAATCATTAGGTGAGCGTCGCCGGTTGTCATAAAGAACACACGTTTTATCTCAATTTACAGCCCGGTCGAGAAACGGGCCATTCTTGTTGCGTAAAAGACTGGAAAATAACACTTTGTAAAACAGCGTTTATTTTGGTAACGTCCAATTCGTGAGGCACAAATTTATCAAGTGTTTTTTTTTCTTTCCAATTTCTCTCAAGTGGTTTAAAATCGTCGTATTCCTTATGTATAATCAAAAGCAAGTTCCCGAAAAGTTGTGTGGTGATTGGCTTCGATTAAGTTTCTTAATTGATCGATATAAACATCCGATGGATGACCACTACGCTTACCATCGTCAAGACACTCGTTGCACCACTAAATCTCTTAAACCACCATTGTGCTGTGCGTTCAATAATCATTACTGTCCAAACGTTTCGTTGATATGGCTAGCTGTTTCAGTAACTTATCGGCCTTCTTTGAATTGAAATGAAAAAAGTGTGCTAATTTGTTTTTTTCTATTTTGTGTGAACGTTCTGAAAAGAAGACATATTTTTTAATCGATTTTATAAAAAACGATTTTCAAATGATATATGCATATTGTAGCGAAAGCTTATTTAAAAATATATAATTTGACATCAAAATCAAAAAGTTTCGCAAGAACTCTTTTTCAACCTAATGTTTTTAAAGTTTTGATAATTTACTGCTATAAATACGTGAGGTTTTTCATGATAGTTTGATAAATCTTATGTCGTATTCAACGCAGCATATAACACCAGGTTACCTTTTTTATACATATATTTTTTAATTTTGTAAAGATAATTTGAGGATGAGGAATCAAGAGCATCTTTGCAATCATTAGTGCGAGGAAGGCTACATAAATAAATGAATAACAAGAGATTTAGGTATTTTTATAATTGTTGACGGAGTCGCTCCAACTCGGAAGTCGTATTGACCTCTGTTATATATCTACTATTATTTAAAAGTCACTTACTCATATTTTCCGAAACGGTTTTGCCTATTTTTTTTTTTTTGCAATTTTCACACAAATATATAGATATTATATTCATATTTTGTACAGAACTTCATCTGATAAATATTTCAAATCGAAACAATCCGGTCTTAAAATAGTCTTTCTCTCTTGTAGATAAAAATATTTTTATATGGGAATATTTTACATTGCACCGGCAAAAGGGAATAATACAATCTAAGCAAATCACTTTTTAAAATCGAGAAAATTCGATCTTAATAATAGTAGTTCTCTCTTCCAGATAAAAAGATACATTATTTGTAGGGGGCATTTTACTATACATCGACCAAGGGAAATAATAAAATCCCAACAATTTACTTCTTTTTATAGAACAACAGATTTATTGTCATTTAGAGATATTGATCAATAGTGGAGCATTCGACTACAAATCAAATGCCCCTTTGTTAAATTCCGAGTGTACGGTAACGTTTTATTTTGTTTTTCTTATTTATGAGTACAATTTACGGGAAATAAAAAGGTACAATTTAAGACCTCTGCAAATCATTTATTTGCTTGCATGTTTTAAAACTAACTATTAATCAGAAGTGACTTTTCTTGGGATTCATCATCAAGCCTAAATATCAGCTGACGTTATAATGTAAACAAACATAGACAGAATTTGATGAACGATATTATCCTTATTATTTTAAATTTATCTTTATTTTATTTTTTATTTGCAAATAAACCTACTGGGTAAATTATTCATCGTAATATATAATATTCAATAGAGGATTGATTCTATAATAATACATTCACAATATGCATAAATGATAATATAATGTTTAAGCATATTGTACAACCGGGCAACGCCAGGCGTCTAGCTAGTATATATATATATATATATATATATATATATATATATATATATATATATATATATATATATATAAAACATCTTTCTCTATATATAAAGAAAATATGTGTATGTCTAGTAATAATAAGTAATAATACGTAAACATATATAATCTTAATTTGTAAGATTATGCATTTAGAAAACAAAAATATTGAAGGTTCTAAGAATTCAACCTAGAATTTCCTAAATGACACCATCGAGTGAATGTTTGATTACTCTTGATGTAGAAAGTTCAATCCTCACTGCGAGCGACACTAAAAAGATTAGTTTTCATATAAAATACTGTTTTATCTAATGCCAGTACCAGCAAATAATAACTTCGCTATAATATTCATTTGCTAAGACTTACCTCTGGTTAGAAGAACGCATTTATTTGAAACTCCGCGTGTCAAACAATAAATTAATGTAAAATATACTTTCAGTGTCTGTAATTTTTTCTTATATATATATATATATATATATATATATATATATATATATATATATATATATATATATATATATATATATGGTCTATGACTTTTCAAAGATCTTGAACTTTTGCTTCAATATCCTGAAGATGTCCTCTGAAATAGGGACGAGACGTTGATCATTTTAATAATTTCATACGGTTTTTCTATTTTTCTCAAAACATAACGTCAACCACCGCTGGTATTTTTATTTTTTATACGTATATATATATATATATATATATATATATATATATATATATATATATATATATATATATAAAACAGAGCGCCATATATCTGCGTATAAAAATATCAGCAGCAGTCGAATGACAAAAAGGCAAACGATTGGATAAACAGCATGAGCAGCGTTTGTACGCGTATGCAAATTGGAAAGTATGATCAAAATTGCGTCTGAAGAAAAAAGAAAAGAGAGACATAGTTGGTGTCGAAGGGGATAGAAGTTTAGAATGAAGGTGAGATTATACCAGTTGTAGCGAGGTTGCGGTCGGAAGAAATAGACACGCCACTGGTTGGTTGGCAGCGAGAGAACTTTTCAGCTTTGTCAAGATGGGAGAGTAATGATAATAAATGCGTTTGTTAAAAAAAAAAAGTCGACGACTTTTTGGATTTTTTTCTTTTGCTTGTTCCTTCAACGTTGCACACACAAACACACACACACACACACACACACACACACACACACACATATATATATATATATATATATATATATATATATATATACAAATTTCAGAAATTAAATTTTACAAAATGAATGTTAATGAAAACGCAAAAAATATATAAGAAATATTTATAAGAACAAATCGAATCAGATGAAAAGCTAAATATTTGGGAAAGAGCATTAGGTAGAAAATGGAACCCTTTCCCCATAAATCATTTTTTTAGATAAAAAATGCTATTTTTAGGATCAGATTATTTCGATTTTCGAAACATATTGTAGGAACTTCTGTATAAAACATATCTAAAAACACCACTGCCAGACATATAGGTTTTGTGTGAAATTTTCAAAAAAATAAACTTCAGACGCTTTGGAACCTACGAGGAAGGAACTCACACACAAAGCGATATATATATATATATATATATATATATATATATATATATACATATATATGCATGTCAACGAAAAGAAAAGTGCATATAACATTCTCTTTTCGTATTACAACTTTCTGCTTGTTTTTAAGTTAGGAATAAATAGATCCGTAAGGTTGAAGGTTCGATCCTTAGTGTGGGAAACTGAAAAATACAATTGCGAATTGCGTAGGACCCCTATCTAGTCATGAATAAGGCTATGACAACAGCGTATTGTTTCCATTGTTTTGATTCTTGAGTATATATCCGACACAGTAAGACAGTAGATCAACCGGGAGCCACATTACTCTATATAAAAGCATAAAAGATGTCAACGGATACACACTCGAGAGTCAAACATGGAAAGAATATGCTGTTGTCCTAGCCCTAGTCATGACTGACGGAACAGAAGCTTGCTATCCACATGAAGTAAATATATTTCGTGCAATTTATCGAGTTCGACTGAAATATTCCCGCGTTCGTTGCATAAATGGCACGCTATAAGACAACACTAGTCTGAAGAATCTAAGTAATATTAACAAATCATGAATCTTAATATAAAGATCAAGAAGTATAGCATTTTTCGCATTTTTGTTTGTGTATAATAACTGCATTAATTATTAAAAATTGCGCTTTAATTTTTTTAATAGGATTTCCTTATTGAATTTATTTAAAACTGGAAATTACTTAAAACTCAATTTTCTTTAACATAAAACAGATACAAATTGTTAATATTCAAGCCTTAAATTTTTCTGAAAGCATATATTTCTTACGATCAACATCATGTTTATTTTTTGATTTTTGGATGAGGATAGATAACTAAAATAATACGACAAAATATGAAATTAATGTTATTCTTTTATAAGTAATTTTATTTTCATATAAATATATTATATGTATTTTAAAATAAATGCCATTTTTTAATTTTATATCTGTTTTCGGACTGTCGTAAGAAGCAAATAAGTCCTGATAATTTATTAAAATGATATTTAGGAATCTATTTATGTGTAATCGAGTTTGCTCGCCGGAGAATGTTTCTTGGTGTGTCCGTATCGTGCAGACGTTTCTGGAACTATTATTCCGTCCAAGCATACGGTATCAACTCCCGATGTTCTAACCACAGTGAAAACGATAACAACGATCGAAATATCTCCTTACATCAAGGGATCGATATAACGTCGACTATCTTCGGCTATGAGTCGACTTTACACGCAGCATGTCCATCCCACTTCATGACAGGAATCGCTTCTCCGAAAGTTGAACGCTTCCTAAAATAGTGAACAAGGGCATTTTTTTAATAAAAAAATATAAATTCTTTTAATGTAACACTCGAGGAGCATATTAAAACTGACCCTACGCGTGCGTCTCCGACACGTTCGCAGTCAAGCTGACGGAATCCAACCTTCACCTATTCAATAAAGTGATTAGGAAAGAGAGGAGGACAACAGAAAGAGAGAAAAATAAAGAGAAAGATAGAACATAAAAAAAAAAAAAAAAGAAAGGCACAAAATATTATCATTGTTAAACTTTCTGACGACAGCAGCCAGGATTAACCTTTACGACTTTGCACCCAGTTACATAAACAACTGTCAAGCTAAGTCAAACTGATATGCGCTGACATTTTGAAATACCCGCTTCTGTCTGTATGTGTATATCTCCCCCACGAGTACATGACCCATTTGCTACAAGGTTTATTAATGCAGATGCCGCCGCTCGCAAAAAGGGAACTTCCTTATTGTACCACATATATGCAGTTATACACAGATTTAATAATACGTTATATGACATGAACAATCATGCACTTTAAGGTGAATACGAACCCCGAATGTTTTATTATCAGTTGGATTTCTGTATGTATGTATGTAAGAGTCGAACCAATGCGTACCTGTTTTCTGTGTGCGTAAGTAATTATTTGCTTGTTTTAGTTTGTTTCGTACATAGGCACTATCTAACGCACACATGAGAAAACAACATGTATTTGTTGAAGCAAGAGACGGGCTACATCGCCGAAAATAGAGAGGTAATTATTAACTTGACTGAGAAAATAATTAATGGCGTTTCTCACAGTCTGTACTAACGTAAATAGGATTTCATTTTTTTTTTGAAGAATTGATAAAAACAAAAGAACGTTTTGAATAATGCCCACAGTGGAACAATTATTAATGGGCAAATTATCGTTGCACACCAGAGGTTGAAAAAAAAAAAAACGAATTGGAAGATGAAGGTGGGTGAAGAATATGTTCGTATTTTTCTTATTTCTTCTCCTTCCGTTGTGATTCCTCCTTTCCTCACCATCACTCTCATTACATTCGTAGCATTTCAAAACGAGTCGTGTGCATCCGTTGCATATCAATTAGGATTGAGATCAATAATTATTTCTGGGCACTTGTCAACGATTAAAAATGTGAAATATCATGCGTTTCGTTTTGCTTCTTTTGTAGCGCATCCATCCTTTTAATGTAATTTGATTTACGTAAAACAGCACCAATTGTAAGGCATGCTGAATATCCGATTAGTCGAACGCAAATTTCTATGTGACTTTGGTTGAACATTGCGCACCCATAATAAATAATATAAAAGAGAACCAACATTATTGAAAAAAACTTTAGTAAATCAAATTGGACATATGCTGGACTATATAAACGGCACGTTACATCATTAACAAAATTGGAAGTTATATTACGAACCCGTTACAGCAGAAGTAAAAACCTGTAGTTCGTAACGTATTAATAGCGCACTATCTTTATCTGCATATTCTAGTCGTGCTTTAAAGAGTTAATATAAATACAATACTATTTGGTCCCCCGACAAAAGGAGGGTGGACCTGTGAATTCACATTTGTCCGTTCGTCCGTTTGTCTGATCGCGCATTTCTCAATAACTATGTTTAGGAATGTTTTGAAATTTTGCACAAACATTAAACATGAAATGAGTAAAAAGTAACATAACGGATTTTCCAGGAATACTCCGGTTGCCACCCCCCAGGGGTGCTTTACGGGTTAAAATGGCTAAAATTTACACTTTTTGTGCTTATTAAAAAAAAAAAAAAAGAAAAATGATGCCTTGGATTTTTATAAAACTTTATGAAAAGTTGTAACTAACTGATTTCTATATAATTTTGTTTGTCTATACTTCACGATAATTCTTGAGTGTGCCCCAGGGCCTCTTTTAGGGCTAATAAAAACACTCCATTTTTGGGACTATTTTACCATATTTGTCCAAAATTTTCCGTGTATGTCTATTTAGCATTTTTGCATGGTGCTGAACTCAAACTTAAATATGTTAACGCCTTGGGGACCGTTGGGGCTAAATGGGGGGAGAGGATGATGAACTTAGTCATTACTTTTTGCTGCATAGTGCAGAAATAAAATTTACATATGTGAAGGCCTACAACTGCATCGCTTGTTCATTTTTACCAGAATATGACGTCCCCTGGGGACTTTTGGGGCTAAATAAAGAGGGGGAAGGCAAATGCTGAACTTTGTCATTTCTTTATTCCTTGGTCATAGTGCACTCACGAGGGACCATGTGTTGTATAGCAGGGGGGTTCATATTGCGGATCATATAACGAAAGATGACGGGGACATATAACGGGTACATGCAATACAGGTTGACGATGATGTGAGACACATTTATAACAGAGTGAGAGAGAGAATTCATTATTGAATTAATGTGTATTACTGTTCTTTTACATCAGACTGGTGGATCATTATTTATGATGGCGGAGGGGGACACATTACTTGGAAGGGGGTTATATAAACTCCATATTAGATGATGATAGACAAAACACATTTACCTTTCAGTTGTTGAATGACGACCCGAACACAAACAGTTACAAAAATCGACGATGTTCTTTATTTCATTTGACCGGTCGAAATGCTGATGACGTCAGGAATTCAAATTCGTTTCTACATGGTTTAACTTTCTCCCTTCGCTTCTAAACGGACTCTCCTCTGATCATGTCAACTCTTTCCGACTACCTTTGCTGACTGCTCGAACCTGACTGCTTGACTGCCTTGATCTTAATCCAATTAGCTCCTATATTGAGAATTCCCTTTTTGCTATGGTGTAAGAGGTGTAGTTCCAAAACGTGACCAACTCACATGGCTAAGCACATGTTTTTCCAAAACACACTTCAGCAAACAAAGAATTCGCAAATACCCTTTTTTTTACACAGTGATCACCACTTATCAAGGCCCGGAAGCCACTCAGGGATAAGGGTTATTGCAAGTGCATTACGTTAGTGTGGAGATTTGATGAGGTGTTTAATTAAGGGGCGGTTCATTAGGAATTTGTTAACGTTGGACTTGAAGACATCCAAGTTGTAGTCCGGAGGGAAGCAGGCAGACGGAACAGAGTTCCACAGGCGTGCAGTTCTAAGAAAGAAGCTTTGTTCATGGAATCCGCGTTTTGATTTAGGCACAAATATAGAGTGGGGGAAATTTTTCACAGTGGATTCAGCTTGACGGGTGTTCTTCGTGAAAGATTGGCGAGGGGGGACCAGAGATTGGAGTTCAGACGAGCACCTGCCATGGAAATAACGATAAAACAAGGATAGGCTCGCAACGTCTCTTCTGTAGAAGAGAGGTTGCAGGGTAGAGAAAAGGGCATCCCCCACTAAGCCATGAAGTCTATTTTGTACTCTGTCAAGGAAGGATAGGCTGTTTTTAGCAGCTCCTGTCCAGATATGGCAACAGTACTCCATCCTTGGACGTACTTGGCTTTTATATAGATAGAGAATTGCATCAGTAGTGAGATATCTTCTGGAGCGGTAGAAGGATCCCACCATCTTTCCAGCGACCTTGGCAACAGACTTGATGTACGTGTTCCATTTCAGATCAGGAGTAAAGGTCAAACCCAGAAGCTTGTAAAAACACGGGACCTCACCCAGACGAGAGCCATCCATAACAATTGATGCCAGCTGGGGATCAGAGCGTTGATGATGTAAGGATAGAAGTTTGGTTTTTGGTTTTGGATGCATTAAAGGTAACCAGCCACATTTTCCCCCACTGAACCACGCGCTCGAGATCAGAGGAGAGAGAATCAGAGAGAACTTTGTCATTTACAGCCTTTGATGTGTTGTCGTAGATGGTCGTGTCATCAGCATAGATGTCAACGAATGATTTAAGTATGTGTTTAGGGAGGTCATTGATGTAGATCAGGAAGAGAGTTGGGCCCAGGATTGACCCCTGAGGGACTCCAGCATCTATATTGCAGGCCTCCGATTTTTGTCCATCTACCACTACTCTTTTGAGACTATCGGAGAGAAATAATTTAATAATTGAGAAAACATTTTCAGTTATACCGTAGCTGGAAATCTTGTGAAGTAGACCCTTATGCCATACCTTGTCGAAGGCCTTTGATATGTCAAGAGCAATTGCCCTAGAAAGGAAGCCTTTGTCAAGAGATTCACTAATCCTGTGGGATATAACCGTCAGCACATCTGCGGTAGATCTTGCAGAGCGGAAACTATATTGTGTGTCACTAAGAAGGTTATTCCTGCTGAGGTGGTTGACTATTTCTCTATTTAATATGGATTCCAGCAACTTACTCATAACACACAGGAGACTTATAGGTCTGTACTGCGAGGGAGATGACTTATCACCTGAATTCCTCCCTTCACTTCCCTATGTTTTTACTTATTTTTTCACCTATATTTTTAATTTGCATTGTTCATTCTTTTTATCTGATATTTTTAATTCAGTTTTCATAAAAGAATGAACAATTAATTCTTTTTACAATACAAACACTATCTAACTATCTAATTTTCCACTAATCTACTGTTCTAGTTATTTACAGGAAAAGGGGACAGCCCTTTATCCTGTAACACATGCATCCTTCACTTGTTTCAATAAAATGAACCCGAGTTAATATAAAGTGACAAAAAACGAAAAATGCTTCGAGACTTTTCTTTTAATCTACTGAAAAAATCCTGACCATTAAAACTAGCATCTCCTGGCCTATTCTAGCGAGTAAACCAGCAACTATATATTCAGATTAAAAACAAAACAAACCATTATTGCGGCAAATATAAACACCGAGAAAAATCTTCAGTAAAAGATGTTAACTTTTAAATGGGTTAAACTAGTGATTACTTTTATATCAATAAAGCATTTTCATTTCTATCATAAATATTATTATTCTTCTAAACGTATATTGCTTAGCTATCCTTATTTTCTAGACGGGACGTGTAAGACCAGTGCTAAGGAACTTGCCCGTTTGTAGAAGATGGATTTTATATATCGCTTCAACAGGCTATCGCCATCATTGATTTATAACTTTTATAGTCGAAGTATTAAAGTATTAGTCATAGATTTTTTTCATATTCCTATCCGTGTTTAGCCGAAAATGTCCTCTTTTTAGTCCGGCCATGATAATATTCCTCTTCACACTGCTCCATCCTGCATATTCTTTTGATCAAGTCTCATCAGATTATCACTTATTTGGAGGATATTAACACCATTTAGATTGCATTAAATTAACATAGCAAGAAGTGATTAAGCATGAGTTCTTTCCCAACTGCTGGAAAACCGCTTCTGTGGTACCAGTCTTCAAGAATTCTGGTGAAAGAACTGACACACTAAATTCTCGCACCATAAGCCTCCTCCCGCTTTTCGTCAAAATATTTGAGTCCTTAGTAAATCAAGCCCTAGTCCAACACCTAACAGCTGCTAAACTCCTGACCGACAAACAATATGGATTCAGATAAGCCCGTGCAACAGTAGATATCTTAACTGTAGTCTCTGAGCGTATATACCGTTCACTGGACAAAACAGGGGAGGGTAAAGCGATAGCTCTTGATATATCTACGGCTTTTAACATTTTTCAATTTAAGATTGAGTTCTATTAAGATTTATGTTCTATTTAAGTTCAAGTTTATTTAAGATTCTGTTCAATTTAAGATTAAATACATTTAAGTTTCAGATTTATTTAAGTTTAAGTTCAATTCAAGCTCAAGTTCAATTTAAGTTAAAATTAAATTAAGCTAAAATTTTATTTAAGCTTACGTTTAATGTAAGCTTTAGTTAAGTTTAAGCTTGAATTCAGTTTAAGCTTAAGTTATTTTTAGGTTTAAACTACATTTAAGCCTAAGTTTTATTTACGCTCAAGTGAAATTCATGCTGAAGTTCAAATTAAGTTAAATATCGATTTAAACTACGATATTATATGCACATAAGTTTTATTTAAGCTTAAATTCAATTAAAGCTCAATTGAAACTTATGTTATGTTTTTTATCGGGAGTTCAATTTAAGCATTTTAAGTTCATTCAAGCTTACGGTAAATTTAAGCTTAAGATAAATTAAGACTAAAGGTAACTAAAAGCTTAAGCTTTTTTCAAGCTTAAGTTTAATCTAAGTGTACGTTTTATGTAAGCTTAAATTTTTAAAGGCCCACGTTCAATTTAAGCTTAAACTTAATTTAAGCTTGTTTCTTTTAAGCTTTGGTTCAATTTATGCTTATACAAGTGAAGCATAACTTTGATATTCACAAAAGTTTTATTTAAGCTTTATTAAAGTTTCAGATTTACTTTAGCGTCTGCTCGATTGAATTTTAACTTCGAATTAAAGTAAAGGTTTTTAAGCTTAAGTTTTAATAAAGATTAAGTTTAATTTAATCTTAATTCAGTTTAAGCGTAAATTCAATTAAGGCTAATGTAAACTCCAAGCTAAATTTTTATTTAAGCTTAAGTTTTGTTTAACCTAAAGTTTAGTTTAAACTAGGTTTTATTTTAGCTTATGTTTTATAATTCATTTTAAATTAAATTCAATTTAAACTTAAGTCTAATTTAATTTATTTAAGCTTGTTTAATTTAAGCTAAAGTTGAATTCAAGCTTACGCTCAATTTAAGTATAGGTTTTATTGAAGCTCACGTTCAATTTAAGGTTAAGTTCAATTGAAGTATTAGTTCATTAAAAGATTATATTTTATTTAAGATGAAGTTGAATTTAAGCTTAAATTAATATAACCTCAAGTTTAATTTAAGCTTGAGTTTAGTTTAAATATAAAGATTTCTATATGCTTAATCACAATTCAAGTTTAAGTTTTATTTAAGCTTAACTTTTATTGAAGTTTACGTTCAATTTAATCTTAAGGTTTATTTAAGCTAAAGTTTTATTTAAGCTTAAGTTCAACTTATATTTCGGTTTAATTAAATCTTAAGTGGTATATAAACATTAGTTTAATTTTAGCTCAGGTAACATTTAATCTCAAGTTTATTTGCTTAAGTTCAATTGGATTAACTTCAAATATAGCAAAGTTTTATTTAAGCTTAAGTCTAATTTAAGATTATGTTTTTAAGCTAAAGTTCAATTTATGCTCAAGATGAATTAAAGGTCTTTTTAGATTACGTTTATTATAAGTCTAAGTTAAACTTTTGCTTAAGTTTTATTTAAGCATAATTAAATTTATGCTCATTTTTATTTTATGCTTAAGGTTTTTTGAAATTTTTTTATGCGTATGTTTAATATAAGCTTAAGTATAATTCAAGCCCAAGTTCCGTTTAAGCTTGTTAAATTTAAGCGTAAGATCAAATAAAGCTTAAGTTGAATTTAGTTCAAATCAAGCTTAATGCTTTAGTTCAAATTAAGCTTAATGCCTGCTTAAGCATTTGATGTGACATATCTTAGTCACCTTTACGTCAAATCAATTGAATTAGACAAAATTAAACTTTAGCATAACATAGCCTGACTATAGTCACTAATTTTGGCCGCAGCGTAATCGTCGTGTGTTAGTTTCTTTAAATGGAAGATACGGAGCAATATTTACTCAGGAAACTGAGTGATGACGTCTTAAAAAAGTCAAGGATGTGAACAGACGGAGAAAGGCAATGTACCAAATTAGTTTCTCGTCGTAACAACTTTCTTTTTTCGTTCAGTGTCTAGATTTTAACAAATATTGTGTTCTGATGGCTTGGAAGATCCGCTCAGAGCATAAACAAAACCTTATTGAGTAAAAAAGTATCTTGAAACCCTACAAAGGATATGGGACTGAAAATGAAAAAAAGGGGAAGTGGACTTTTGTTTCTTTGACAAGACAGAATATCCTAAATTATTTAGAAAAAAAGATTTTCGTCGAGAATTTAAGCCATTACATATAAAAAAATATGACAGGGTTGCGTTCGAAATTTATGTTTCTTTTAGAGTACAGGAGAATCATGATACTAGGCTGTATTTTTATTTTAAACTTAAATTCAATCCATTCTAATAAAAGTCAATTTTTAAAATCAAGATTAGCTTCTTTACAGTGCAATATAGACTGTAATGTACTATAGACAAAGTCATCGTTTGATTGAAAAATAGACGATTTCACCGATTTCGATGACAACAAAAATATGGGAGTTTGAAACATTTGTTGTTCATCGTTCGATTCCGAGGAACATCGCGTTACCTTGCTAGTATTTAATATTTTTTTCCTCGAGACACTAGTGTTTCATGTTTACGCAATCGTCAGTTATACTAACTGCCGTTCGAAATAATCAAACCCATTTGACGCCGAAGAGAATTTTAATTCTATATTTGGTGAATCAGAGGAAATGTACAGTAAGATTTGTAATATAGTCTTCAACGCGAACCTGAAAATCTCAGAACTCCTATAATTTGAACATCAGTTTCGTTCAAATTAGAGGATGCTGTTAAGGTTCGTGATAAAAAATGTGCTGCAGTAAACTTTAATTTTGTAACAATTAAGAAATAGTAAATGAAATTCATTGCTATATGATACTTCAAGTTAAGTTGAGTTTACGATATATTGCAAGTAAGAATTGTTAAATATTTTTTACCAGGAACAAAAACATTGAAAATTAAATCTACTCTTGCTTGTTAGGTATTTATTACCTAAGTTATCATCTACAGAAATCATACATTTATGTAAAATACAGTTATTTTTATTTATTCATTGAATGAGTCTCATTGCAGTTTCTATTTTCATCGACTGAGCTCTCTGGGGCTGCCATTGTATTCCATAAGCGATCACGAAAATCTACAATTTCTTGGTTCTGTAGCTTCTTTATGATTATATCTCTTGGAGTAACATTACTTGCAAAACATAGTTATCACTAAAGTAAGGACTTTTTTTCTAGAAATCATATAACCGTCCCCATAGACTTTTCTGCATCATCCCATGATATTGCTTCATCAGATTGTTCTTGGTTATTTACATTAGGGTCAAGAGAATGGGAGCTGTCGCTATTTTCATCAGCATTACTGCCTTTGGGATATTGATCAGTAGTTTCCTCATCTTGTTGCATCCACATTTCAAGATCATTTGTATTAAGTGTACATCCAATGCTACGGGGGCGTGCAATAAGTAATGCCCCCGTATCACTTCCCATACTAGTAGATTAACAAAACCTGGCACAGTTATTAGTGTTTATCTACATAGGAACCACCCAGAGTTATGCATTTCTCTCATCGTTTGATGCAGGTCTTGAGACCATCTTTTTAGAACGCCCAAGGTTGGTCCTCCACCCACGACGTGACTTCAGAAATCAAGGCTGCATCATCTGAGAAACGCTTTCCTTTCAAAAACAACTTCATGGCTGATAAGAGGTGAAAGTAAGAGGGTGCAAGGTCAGGAGAGTAGAGAGGATGGAGAAGGATTCCATAACCACACGCCATGCTTCTGATCTGGCGACATGCGAGTTAAGGATCGGAGTGTTGTCCTGAAAGAAGGAGAGTACCTTTGCTGATTTTGCCTCGCCTCTTGATTTTTATAGCTTCCCTTAATTTCCTCAAAAGTGAAGCATAATAGCTTCCTGTTATTGTGGTACCCTTTGATAGGAAATCTGTCATCACTACCCCGTCCTGGTATCAGAAGACTGTGAGCATGACCTTGCCAGCGAAGGGCTGCACCCTTGCCTTCTTTGGAGGTGGTGAGTATAAGTGCTTCCACTGCATTGACTAGACTTTAGTCTCTGCATCACAGTGATGGACCCAGGTTTTATCCTGTGTAATCAGTCTTTTGGAAAACTTTGACTCATCTTGTTGGCACATCTCCAAATTCATCTTCGACCACTCGACGCGTTCTTTTCTGGAATCGTGTAAGTAACCTTGGAATCCATCTGGCAGACACCTTATGCATATGCATTTGGTTATGGATGATAGTTTCCACAGGCCCTGTACTAATCTTGACATATTGGGCTATTTGGCGAAGAGTAATGCGTCAATCTTCAAAAATGGCAGCTTCAACTTGACGGAAAGATACTTCATCAATGGCAGAAGGGGGCAACCAGTTTTGGGAGCTGTTTCTACAGACGTCCGGCTATGTTTTAATTCACGATTCCAGCGTTTTACAAGGTCATATGATGGGGCATTATCACCATAAATTTCTTTCATTTCATCAAAAGTCTACTGTGGTGTGCGTCCTTTCAAATACAAAAAAAAACGGATCACTGCTCGACATTCAACAGGCTCCATTTCACACCTGACTCAATTCAAGCACCTGTAAAACAGACAAAACAATTAGTTCAGAGGTGTAATTTTCCACATACCCCGTAGAAATATAAATCATTTCACATGCAAAATTTCAGCTAGATTAGACAACTGGAAGTGGGTCAGGGGCATCACTTATTGAACGCCTCTCGTACACATCAAAAAATATTGTACACACTCATCCGTGTATGACGCACAGGCAGGCATTTAGACAACCACTTCCCCACCAGCAACTTTCTTTAAAAATAATAAAAGAAGACATCAACAGAGCATAGCATATAAGCAGACATAATCTGCTTACGTACAAAAAGAGCAAAAAAAACATCCGCACAAATACCTATAGTATTTGAATTTAACAATAACAATCTACAGAATCCAACTAAGGAGATAATCTAGCAATAGCAACAGGGTCTAGCCCTGACAATACTAAATAATAAACCTCCAATAGTGCACTATTACAGCTAACGTACATTTTTTGCTAACATCACAAAAATAAACCGCACGCCTACCTCAAAGAAAGCAAATAAAACCTACGTACCAAGTATATCAACATATTAAGGCTAATGGCACATTCCATCTCCAGGAACGAACATCCAAATTAAACTCTCCCCTTTCAACCTAAATTTTAATTCACAGCAACAGATATGTTAATATGAAAAATAGACTTATTCAAAAACTACAAACAAACACTTTAGGATTTAACAAAACTTGGGAACGTTCAATGGCTATAAGTCCTGTAAAACAACTATTAACAGTAAACACACACACACACACACCCCACACACACCCACACGTATATATATATATAGTCATCCCCATATAGTACTGTTTTGCTGTATCACAGCTCATTAGCAATTATCTCAAGCCAGGATTGAAACTCGTTCTCCGAGGCGAGATTCAGCGCGTCTCACATTACGCTAATTTGCTGATGCTGAGATTGGTATGCGAAATTGCAAAGTTTTAAACATTGTCCAAAACCTTTACTCTCTCTCTCTCTCTCTCTCTCTCTCTCTCTCTCTTATAGGAAACATAGTTACTACCCTTGTTTTTGAAAAGCTGTTTTCTGAAAGAATTTTTGCAATCTTGTACTAGGTTTCTAGATGTCTACAGGTTAAAAATGCCATTATTTGCTTTGTACCACTATACTTAAATGTTTTACTGTTGCAGGTAGAATCCAATCTTTATCTGCTATTTGCCAGTTCATTTTTTTAATGACATTATTTAATTTCTATTAATAATGGGGTATAAAACAACTGACGTATTGTTGGCTGCTACCAAATGGCGGCTATAGCATCCATATCAGAATTCTAGTTAAGATTAAATATTCTTTGTAGCGAAACAAGATATATTTCCGATATTGAGTGTTTCACCGGAGACTAACAACTTACATTAGCTTTATATACATTTCAATCCACCAATAGACGGATTTTGTATCTTTGTATCCGCTGAATTTTTAAGCCTAATCGTTCGATCAGGGAACATAATGTCTTTCATTTTAAGGCGGAGCAGTTTAGACTATGTTTTTACATTTTTTTTATTATTATGCATGGCAGAAGATTTCTGGTCATTTATCTACATAGTGTATTTGAATGAAAAACTTTACTCCCCTTCAGTGTTATCATCTGACCAGTTCTGATGTTTGGGAATCAGAAGCACAAATACGTCAGGCAGCCATAGACAATATCTCTACGAGATTTTCACGAACATTTCTTATCGCCTATTTAAAATGGATATAGATTATTCCTGAGCTATCACCGCTTCACAGTGGGTTTTAAAGGTACGATATTAATGCATTTTGGCCTTGCTGACATCCGGAGCTTTCTTCCTGCCAGACGAGCAGAAGACTTACTTACAGGATAATATTAATAAGAAAATAAGTAAGTACTATCAAAAAATGTATATATATATATATATATATATATATATATATATATATATATATATATATATATATAAACGATAAAATGAATTGAGAAAAGGTAAGTTCGCTGCTTTTATTTGGAGAAATAAGAAAGTGTGTATGTTTTCATACATATTAAAGCTGTATGTTGTGTTTCGGATGACAAGCCACTTTGAAATATCTTTAAACGAAATAATGTTTAAGCTTGTCTAAATGATTAAGAAACATTTTTAACACTGACAAAATACCGCTTATGATAAACCTCTTATCATAAAATGTTTCTTCGTTATTGTGAATATAATATAATAAATATAATACAATATAATTAATATAATATAATATATATGTAATTATATATATATATATATTCATAGAAAGAGAGTAAGAGAGAGAAAGACGAAGAGAGAGGGGAGAGGGAAAGAGACGGAGAAAGAGAGAGGTGTTTTCTTATAAGCAAAGACACCATTTCGTTGCGGATATAAAACATTTTTGCTTACCCACTCTTTACTCGTCGATAATAGCTGCAACAGATTATTTCTTTTAAACATCATACTAAGACTCACAGCTGTGTGTATTGGAAGCTCGTTCCAAGATATAACATTGATTTTCGAAGTCTAATTTAATATTTGTATTGGTAAAGCAAATTTAATATGTTAGAGTTCACTCGACTATTGCCATATCACATTCGTTCAAATTTCATTTCGCCCATATTTGCTAAACGTCTATCTGACGCCTCTAATAGATGTAACAGTCTAATATTAAAAGCTTTTACAGGATCGCGTAATTTTTATTTTCTGGCGCTGCTTTTACATTAGTCGGTGTCAGGTTGCTTAATCCCTGGACAGAACTTTTTATTGTGTCTGTTTCGGGGTTTGGAAATAATAAAATTATATAGATGAATGTCTTAGAGAGCATTCATCAAATTCTGTGATACAATACATGAATTAAGACAATGTAAACTTTGTCAAATTCTGTTATACAATTCATAAACTACAACATTTAGAAGATTGTCAAATTCTGTGATAAAACACTTAAAGTAAAAGATTTAGCAGTTTGTCAAATTCTGTGATAAAACACATAAAGTAAAAGATTTAGAAGATTGTCAAATTCTGTGATACAATTCAGAAAGAAAACATTTAGTAGTTTGGCAAATTCTGTGATACGATACATAATGTAAAAGATTAAGACTTTTGTAAAATGATGTGATAAAATACATAAAGTAAAAGATTTTAAAGTTTGTTGAATTCTATTATACAATACGTAAACTAATGTATTTAGAAGTTTTTCAAAGTATGGTATACAATACATAAAGTAAAACATTTAGAAGTAATCACGCAAAATCTCGTGTTCTCTCGCACACACGAGAGTTCAGCTTAGCATAAAAACGGGTTACTGTGAGCAAGAAGGAAAAAGGAAAAGCGTAGTCAAGACAAAGACGACGCTTCTGACGACTGAGAAGAAAAAAGAAGAAAAAAAGCAAGAAGTAGAAGAGGAAGAAGAGAACGATACATGAGAAGACGAGGTGTGTGCGGTTTTGAGTAAATCGAAACAGACAGAAAAAAAAACTCTATCGTTTGTAATCATACAAACGATAGAGAAGAAGAAGCAGCAAAGAACGAAGACAGGGTCTCTAAGGCGAAATTGAGGAACAAGAAGAAAGACGATTAATACTGGTAATAAAAGTATGTGCTAGACAGCCATATGCTTTTATCATCGAAGTACAAGAAAACCGCAATTACGCACATAGTGATCGCCCTCCTGAATGGGTTCCTCCCAAAGTCAGAAGAAACTAAGGCTTGTGCAATTCGTCTTTAGTCAAAGGAAATTAACAGTTGAACAGCTTCTCTGCGACTGTCACTTTTTCAATCATGCCTATAGCTATTCTATGCTTTTAAATAAAAGATAAATTTACTGGTTGGTTTTATGTCTATCTTCATTTGTTTATGTTTTCCACAGTAGGTAATATTCAAACGTAATTTATAAAATGTTCATCTGTACTCACGGATTTTTTAAGTCAACTATTATACTTATCTTTTTTTTACATAGGAATCACCACTTATCAAGGCCCGAAAGCCACTCGAGGATAAGATCTAATGGGTATGCATTAGACAATGGTATTATAGCATAGTAAAATGAGTAATGGACATTTTGTAAATTGAATAACTTAATGCGACCGGTTCATCAAGAACTCGTTTACGTTGGACTTGAAGACAATCAAATTGTAATCAGCTGGAAAGCAGACAAACGGAAGAGAATTGCACAGGCGTTGAGTTGTAAGAAAGACGTTTTGTTCATGGAATCTACGTTTAGGTTTAGGCACAAATAAAGAGTGGTGTAAATTGTTGATAGTATTTCCAGCTAGACGTGTGTTTTTCGCGAACGTTTGGCGAGGGGGAACCAAATCGAAGTTCAGACAAGCATTTGCCATGAAAATAACGATAAAGCAGGGACAGGCTCGCAGCGTCTTTTCTGTGGGAAAGAGGTTGCAGGGAAGGAAAAAAGGAACCCTACACTAAGCTACGAAGTCTATTTTGAACTCTGTCAAGGCAGGATAAGCTGCTTCTAGCAGCTACTGCGCAGATGTGGCAACAGTATTCTATCATTGGCCGTACCTAGCTTTTATATAGGTAGAGAATTGCATTAGGAGCGAGATATCTACTGGAGCGGTAGAATGATCCCACCATCTTCCCAGCGACCTATGCAACGGATTTGATATATGTGTTCCATTTCAGTTCAGAGGTAAACGTCACGTCCAGAAGCTTGTAAAAGCAATGGAAACTCACCAAGACGAGAGGCATTCATTTCAATTGATGCCAGATGGGGATCAGAGCGGTGATGATGTAAAGATAGGAGCTTGCTTTTAGATGCATTAGAAGTAACCAGACACCGCTTTTCCCATTTTCTCAATTTCTTTGATTTTTATTTGTACTTGGTCTGTTTCATAATCATTAAACTGGTTGTAATTTTGTTTTGTATACACCAATTTTGATAAGCCTTACCTTAGAATCAGAATTCAAGAAAGCAAAGAGATAGTGTGGAATTGTACTGCTTTTGATAGATTTATCATTATGAAGATGTATTCCTGCCAAAACAGGTACAAATGTGAGAAATTGTTTTAGAGCCTATGTATTAAAGATAAAAATTCTTAATAAATGTGCTGAACGAGATATTATTATACACCGATGTGCTGGGTGTATCAAACTAAAACGAAATCCACTCCATAGCATCATTTAATGTTTGTAAACTTCAGGTCGCCTCTCTTGCAAGTGTCTGATTCTAAAAAAGTTCTTCAGAAAACGATTAAATAAACACGATTACAAAAAAAATGCTATCTGGATTCATAAAAATGTCCTTTATATATATATATATATATATATATATATATATATATATAGATATAAAATATGTAATTTATATATATATTTAATAATATATATATCTATAAAATATGTAATTTATACATATATATTCACTTATATATATATATATATAAAGTAATGCATCTTGAGTCTGAACATTATTTACCTCTAGGAGATTCTATCATTGTTATCACACGTATTTTAAAAGTATATGTTCTCTCATTGGCACATATCGCTTTTAAAATTAAAATATATATCTCGGTCCAGCTCTATAATAGTGAGGGCGAAACCGGTCAGCTGATTTCCGATTTTAAAAAAAAATTAATTATTAATATCAAAACATGTATTTCTCTCATAATTGCAATATATAAATCTTGTGTGAGATTTGGGCATGCATTGCCAACTTACATATATATAGGGTGCGTCCAATAAGTTGCCATGCATTTTTTGATAGGCATTTAACATTTTTGCAGACGCTTGACGTATGTTATTGCTATATATCTTATGAGATGACTGGCCAGTTGTTATGATTACACCAATAATTAGAATACACACTATTCCAGCTTGATTGTCGCAGCTGGTGAATTTCAAAAAAATAATTGGGACGTAAGGAGATTTTATAAGAACGATATGTGATACAATTTTAGTTCAAACTTGGACAAATTGAGGCACACACTTATGAAATGCATTAAACGTCCTTTGGACCATCTTGCATGAATCGAGCATGATCAGTGGTATGAGAGAGTAGAAAAAGGCATGGGGTCTTTGAGAGATGATGAGAGGTGTCTTAGTAGTTAGGAAGGCAGAACACTATCATGTGTCTATAGAGATAATAAGTGCACAATTTGATGTCAGGGTGAGTCCAGTATACACAATTATTCGCAACAAACCGAAGATGCAGAAGATGTGTACAATATTTGTCCAAAGTTGCAGTCCACAACTCCATCCTTGTCACATACTATTTGACCAAGATGGGCGTCAAGACTCGCACCTCGTCTTTCCTTTAGTCCAGACCATGCTTTCTGTGACTTTTGCTTAAGAAAAGACTTAGAGACTGTTATCATAAGAAAATTGAAGGGATGAAAGATACTGTGACGTGCTTTATTACAACTCTGACGCAAGAGAATTTTCATGAAGCTTTGAGAAGTTTTTGGAACAATACAACAAGTGAATTGCAGCCAGAAGAGATTACTTAAAAGGGGCTAGAGTGTTATGTGTGTACTATCAATATAAGTCCAAATATGAAAACGGTCTGGAAACTTAATGATTGGCACCTCGTATATATATATATATATATATATATATATATATATATATAAATCATATTTATATATATATAAATAATATTTATATATATATATATATATATATATATATATATATATATATATATATACAACACACAAACTCACACACATTCGAAAAAATAAATTACAGATTTTACCCCATACACACGCATGCACACAATTAACGCACAACCCTCATCAAAATATTCACCAAATCGACTCAACATCTCCAACCTTCCAAACGGACTTAACTCTAACCGATTGCACCCTTGAACCTCCCCACTACAGAGACCAAGACTAATATTGGAATTTACCGCAGAAACATAATCGGTGCGAACAGAAATAAAATGTTTTTAAAAATGGAATTCCATAAACTTTTAAATAAAAAACTTTTATATAAAAATATCTGAAGATATGTAAACAAGGCTTGAAACGCGTTCTAAAAAATATTCAAAAATATTCAAAAGGATACAAGTCTTAAAAACTTACAACTGTTGATAGCTACACTCGTTTTGATATATATATATATATATATATATATATATATATATATATATATATATATATATATATATATATATACATATAATAAAAATTACAATTAAATTTAACAAAATGATCCAAGATGGTAAAATTAAAGTATATCACAAATATTAAAGAATTAATATTTATAAAATTACCCCAGCCAGATGTAAAAGCTCGATAACACCAAATAGGAAATAGAGCTTATAATATGAGTAAACAGTTAATAAAATGTTAAAAAACACTTTGAAATGAGTTAAAAACATATTTAATCTGAAAAGGAAACACTAGATAAACTGATAGTCCTTACTCCGCGGAGTTTCGAAGAAATACTTTCCTTCTCATCAGAGGGTAGGAATTAGCAAAATGCGGGATTGGATTTTGCATGCAGAAGTATTTGATGAAACAACAAGTAAGTCAAAGATCTTACTTGAAAACAAAAATGTGAAGCAGAGGGAATATGGTAACGAAAAAGGTGATTACACATGAATGAATAGTCTGGTGGAAGATAAAAAATCCAGTGACGGTAAAATCCAAATGTAAAACTTCAAGAAAGTTAAAAGAATATATGGCACCGAGATATGTTGAAAAGAAATCAGTAGAGTACGCAATGGCAAATGGTAGATTAAAATTCGAATTATTTTTTGCAACTATGTCACACATCTGACAAATACCCCATTGTTTCACTGACATTGATTGTCCTTTTATTATTAAAACGACATACCGCCAAGTCAAAAGCAACTCCCGAATTTAAATGAAGACAAGTTTTTCTTTGAATTAATTTCTTAAATTTCTCTTCATTCTGTGAGTCGCTGATGATTGGAATGAGAGCTTGCAACCATTTTAAACGGTAAAAGGTCAATCTAGATGAGAGAAACCATGATACGTCTCTGAAATTTGGAAAATGGAGTTTTTAAAGCTATAAGTTGCATATTTATGAATGTATATATATACATATAATGATTGCAACGTCTTGCCAGACGAGTGCCACTCCCTCAGACATTAAAAATCCATGAGCCCAAATGTCTGAGGGAGTATCTATACAAATATGATGTTACAGAGTCTTAGCTTTGTACGACAGCTAAGTCTCTCTCTCGGTTCAAAATGTTGAGATCCAGCAACAAGCAAGAGCAAGATAGCCAGCAACAAATTAAACTGCAGACCAGCTTAATGCGGGTACTGGTCTCCCGCTTTATGTTTTTTTTAATCAGAGATTTGCTTCTCCTAGAAAGGTTGCCTTCACCACGGCTTACGGGAGCCCTCTCTACCCGAATACATATACACACACAAATATACACGGTGTTAGATGGCCGTTGACACAGAAAAAGAGTTCATTCGCTCATATATATACGCTGATGAGAGTTAGTTACCTCGAAACACGCGTGTACTTAGATTATTGTTTAAAAAACTAATAAATAAATACAAATTTTATATATACGTCCAAACAAATTATGGGCGACTTTCTAAATAAAATACGAGCTTCGAAGCTAAGCCAATATTAACTGTATTCATCGTTTGAAAAACAACAACAACAAATATATATATATATATATATATATATATATAGAGAGAGAGAGAGAGAGAGAGACAGAGAGAGAGACAGAGAGAGAGATACAGAGAGAGAGAGAGAGAGAGAGAGTGAGAGAATGAGATATGGATATGGATATATTTGTAGAAAGGCATCATTGAACACAAGTATTAATGTCTTGAATTTAACGTTTTTATGTTTCTTTGCGGTACAAATGATGTTTTTTTTTAATTGCATTAGTCCTCTTGACGTATATCAAACTTGTTTTAGTGGAAACTTCAAGAATCAACACAACGTACGTCACACCTATTGATGAGTTAATCTTCGTTAAGCCTGGATTCCTCGGAGCCTGACATTTACGTTGAAATTTTATAAGAAACTTTCAAAACCAATTTTGGGGATTTCTTCTTTTACTTATGTCAGCTCACTTGTTAAGTCTTCACGCGAGCTTTCCACTGATGATGGCTTAACACGAACATGACTAAAACGCCTAAAACAAGAATCTTATTTTTATTTCCTTTATCACATTAACATGCTGTTACCTGACGTCGTGCTGATGCAGGAGTGCATGAAATTGATGTATCACACGTAACGAAATAAAACTGAAAAAAAATCTATCGTGCGCATTTAAAATCGATGTTTAAATTACTTTTGAAAAAATTACAATTCCTGCAATATAAGCAATTTAATTTCAAACTTACTTGAACAAGTAGGAAATAGAAAAATCACTGAATGCTAATAATACTAGTAGCATTCCATTGCTATACGAATTCTATATATCGCCTTGATAAGAGGGGATTCTAAATCGCATGGTAATGGTGAATGAGGTTGTGGGTTCATGATCTAATAGTGCTATGTGTCTATGTGAGATATTTATGGTATGAGACTCGAAGAAGTAAACACCCTGTCATGTACGTTTGTCGGGAACTTGGATGTGTTATGAGATTCCAAGCAAAAACGCATGAGAATTTTGCTATGTAGAAAAACATGTTCTGGAGCAAAAAGGATCGTTTTAATGGGTTCACAACTCTCCTTTGAGGTCGTCACATTTTGGAGTAAAAGAAGTAGATTGTTTTACTTTTAAATTTCATTCTGTATGACAACGCCCCCCCTCACGGACATCCGCGCACTACTATCGTTCATTACTGTTAAGCGTGCATTAAAAATGATGGTCACTGTATAGAAAATGCATAAGCTGTTTGATTTAAGGCTGTTATAAAGCTATTATTTTTTAATCTTTCTAAGTTAAAAAAAAATATGAGGCTTTATTTTGTAAACTAGTCTATTATAACATAACAGTATTTTTTGAGTTTTCAATAAGCTCAGTTTTTTTTTACTACTTTATTTCCTGGTATGTATATAATCTGGAAAGCGATGCATATGAATTTATCAATAGTTTTCCTGAGTTTTATCTTGAAACGGTTGAAAATCGTCGACTAGTTTTGAAAAACATTACGGTTCTATTAACACATAACGATTCTATTATCGTCGTGTTATTTATGTTTTAAAAACATAAATGTTCTATTATCGCCACTGCCTCTTGTCGAATCACTGTATCCATCATACTGATACACTATGCCGTTTTGAAATCATATGCCTCTCCCTATCGACAACTTCCATCTCATCGGTGTTGTGTGCCATAAATTTAGATTCATCTACGTCTCTTCTATTTGCTCTGCAGTGTTGTCGCCTCCTTCACTTTGGCGGCTGCCGTAGTAGTGGTTACCAACTCACGATTATGAAAAAATAAAATTAGACTAAAAATAAAATAAAACAAAAACTACAACCCATTTAGTACATAGGTTTTTACTCTGGTTTAGTGTATTATGCTACTGCTGAAAACGTTGGTAGATTAGTGATCTGTTGAGGACGTTATCCCCGAACTGCTTTAAGCAACCAATTTTTGTCAACTGTCACCAAATCAAGACTGTCCGTATAGCTAGCTCACATTCTTCAATAAATAAAAATTAAACCAGAAAATCACTTCAGTTTTATATCAATCACTGCCACTCATTATTAGTCCATCCTATTACTGATTTTTTCTGTATTTATTGTCATTCTAGTAACCTCACTTTTTATTCTTTTTATGCTAATTAAAAATTCCTTGCTGTTTCATTAATCAACTCATAACATTCTGGAGGAGCATCGATAATATCACGAACCTCCGATGACAAACTTGTTATATATTACATATATTAGAAAACAAAAACTAAAAAAAATAAATGATCCACGAGTCATATCTTCACATTACATTAAATAAATGATCCACGAGTCATACCTTCACATTACATTATTTATGAAACAGCGGGGACCAATATCAAAATAAATTCGTCCGAATCACATCGTTCCCTCGCCATTAAAGCTTAATTAATCACCCTTAAAAATATACAGAAGAACAATTTATTTTAGAGAAAAAGCTCCCTTGCACTGGTACGGACCGGAAGTTGTGGTCAGTGCAATATATAGATTTAGAAATTGGAGATCATTGTTTTTAGGGAAAGTGTTTTTTTTTTGTTTTTAAAACGTTACTGATAAAATTTTAAAGACTAGTCCAAAAGGCAGAGCAATCGGTGATTTGGCGTGATGTGGATCGCCACGACACAGAATAATTGATAGACGGCGATTTTGGGGTAAAATTCAAATGGGTTACCAAAGAGTTCGTTTGGGGAATAAGAGAGAAATCAGAAAAAAAGTCATAACACTCTGAGGGAACGTCGATAATATCACAGACTTACGATGACCAACTTGTTATGTATTACATAAATTAGACAACAAAATAATACAGTAATATTACATAACTTATCTGCAAGGCATACATCCACATTACATAGTTTATGAAACCGCAAGGACAAATATCAAAATAAATTCGACTCTAGTCTTCTGCTTGACTAAATCTAACGCTTATATAAAGAATCCCCCTTCGTCTATGACGTCAGAAGTCTGTTTCCCAAACCAATTCACGTGGCTATACAGGTTTTTCCAAACACACTTTTAACAACAAAAGAATTCTCAACATATAATTCTAACCTATTTTTTACAATATATTTTAATTTGTATTTTTCAATTTTTAGTTGACATTTTTAATATTCAGTTTTCTAAAAGAATCGACTATCAATTCTTTTTACGATATAAACAATATATAACTATTCTAATAGAATTTAACAATAGACTAAATTCTAACATTTTAATTGTTAACGTTGCTTACAAGGTCCGAGTCTTGGCTTATCCCAATATAATTTTCTCCTATCTAATACGCTTTTTATTTACATGGAAAGGGGACAGCCTTTGCCTGTAACACTTAGACCAGACAAAAAAAAACCAAAAAAAAACAAAAAAAAACAAAAAAAACGCTATTGCACCTGTATTTTTAAAATAAATATTCGTTTAAATATAAACCAAATGACTTATTTTATTTCCCTTTCTTTTCTTTTTCTTTTAATCTAACATAAGTTTTAAACATTCAGTGAAAATTATCCTAAAATTTTAATATCATATTTTAAAAAGAATCAAGATATCTTCGCTTACTAAGATTTTCGCAGGCCTCCTGTCTAGTTTCGTACTGCAGTTATCTTCGGCCATTTCTATTTTCATTTCTTTATTTTCTATCTTCATTGTCACTTGCTGTTATCTTTCCAAACATGGATGTACATACTAGCGGAGCACATATCTCGTCGGACACCTAATCCTTAAATCCAGTGGCCTCATGGTGTTATCTCTTTCCCTCTAAACCTTACTACTAATAATACTACGACTATTACCGATCATTGTTGCCCAAATTTATTCTCTGTCTTATCCCTCTCTTCTTCTTTCTAGCAATCGCATTTTTCATAAGGTCTATTAGCGACGAATATTTTTACGAAACAAAATTTGATTCAGCAAAACAAGAAAAAAAAAATTGTTGATTCATTTTTTGGTTTCAAAGTTTCAACAAATGAAGAGAAATAATTACTTTTATTCACGTTTTCATTCTCTTTTGTGTGTTTCCTTTTTATATTATCATTGTACTTTTTTCGTTCTTTTCTTCACGTTTCCATGTTATCCATTTGTGCTATACATTTCTTTCTATATTTCTTTATCTCCTTTCCTTTTATTGGTTTTACGGGTTGTTTTCCACTAGTGGCAATATCTGTACAACATTTTTGTGTCTAACTGTCTTTTTTTCCCTAGCTTTCGTTGCAGATACGGCGTTATATTTTTTTTTACCTTCTCCTTTTTCTGCTTTAATTTAATTTATATTTTCTCGATAACCCTTTTCTCTCGTTTCTTTGTTATGCAAGCTATGGAATCTATGTTCTATGTAAAGATATATATAGACATATATCTATATTTTCATTCGTTTGTAAAAATCAGTCTTAGAGTATGTCACCAATTGTACATGATTTTTGTTTCTATTTTTATTGTTTTTGTTTAGACTATTTATAAAACCGTGTGTATCTATGATCGCACCATTATTCCATGGTCTCTCATTCATCTCAGTTTCATATTTTTGCTCTTGCCGTGTTGTCGTATCTATTATATAGGTGAATGCGTGTGTGCGTGTGCGTGTGTGTGTGTGTGTGTGTGTGTGTGTTGGTGTAATATCATCGCATAAAACGATTCTCTGACATTAATGCCCAGAAATGTTGCAGCCGGTTTCTCGATTTGCTCCGAGTAAGCAAATTCCACCCTCTCAAGACTGTCTGCAAATATAACTAACTCGTAAATGTATGTAATCTCAATCGGAAATTATAATAACCAATTCAATCCGGTGGAAAATAATACATTTGTTTTGCTTGTCAAGTAAAGGATGGAACGATAAATTTATCGCCTTAAAGAAGACAACATTACAGATTTTTTAAAAGCTTTTATTAAAAAAAATCAATTCAGAGAAGTTGATTCAATGTAAGTGCCTGCAGCTTCAATCACCGCCTCGATGGCGTCCACAACTGAGAGCATGCCTTTTCCACAAGCGCCTGTAATGTTCTCAACGTGTGATCCAATAAAGTCGTAGCACTAAGCTAAGATCTCTTGGAACTTGTCGGCTGGCGCCGAGTCCTCTGCCATAGCCATAGTTTTCCAGCGGTTAGCTGATTCAACCGAGGGATGGCCACACTTTCAGCGCATCCAGATACATTTTGGTGTTGACTATTAGGCTGACTTCGAAGATGTAAGGTGGAATGATATGGCCCTTACTTGGACCCACACTAAAGACCATAACCGTGGTCGGAAAATTCGTTAAGCTGTGCTCTGGACTGTCTGCATGTGCATTTTCAGGGTGCTGGCAATAGTTATGTTTCCATAACTTCGACTGGTAAAGAGCACGAGTTGTACAACGGGGTGCATCTCCGATCTCGTTCGTTAAAATTAGTGTCACTTTCACTCTTGAGATTCGTATGAAACTTGCAAACAAGTAGATCGTCTCCAATAACAAGAGAAAAACGGTTTTAATCAAACGAAAATGGAATCATGTAGTTTTTTCTTTGGGCGATAATTTTTATTGTCCCAACTTCTAATCTCATTTTTATATGAATCACAACTAATGTTATATAATAACACTGTTGAAAGTTTATTAGTAATTATCAATCTATCTGTATATCTGTCTATTTATCTATCCATTCGATGATATTCTTAAAATCGTTTATATTGAGAGTTATTTATTGTTTAAAGAATAAAGTGTAGCTATGGGTTTTAGCTGAAGATGTTTACATAACTTTACTAGGTTAAATAAACAAAATAATCTTAAACAGGCGTACGTGACAGAGGAGGTTACGTTAAGAAGACGTGTCTTTTAATCGGTTATCTCAACGGAACTGAGGTCAAGATGTCGGGAAATTAAGAGTCGAAGAGTTGGAGTTTGATCACGAGAGTGAACAGACGTGCTTCAAGCCAGGAAGCGGGGCTGTGAAGAAGAATCATGTATAGACAGAATGCAGACTCTTGTGAAGACCATTTAGGGCAACTGAAATACATTTATATTTTAAAAATATAAAGTGTTGCTCTGTGGTTTCACAAAAGAAGAAAGAACAGAGGTCTCAATTGGTTATGATGTTGGCCATTTCATGTTTCATCACAGAGCCCAGCAGTGAAGACAGACCTCTTCAAGATAGATAGGTGTAAATCATATAATATTTTTCTTGTAGAAAATGATACCTTATGTAAATATGAACTGTAATATTTACCCGTGTGATATCTCTCGTATACAAGATGATTCGGTTTATACGTCGATATCATATCTCCTGGATAAACAACAATACAATATATACGCTTATATCTGATCCTGTTATAAGAACAAATTATTTCCCACCTGACTATATAACACTAACATCGTCGTGAGACCATATCATCACACTATATATTTCTACCATTTTATGCGTTAACAGTTACTCACCTAGAATCTAATACTGAGCACGATTTGATCTACGCAAATTACTTTCTCTAATTCTGCCAACCATGACCGGCTAGAAATCTGAACGTTTTTGAAATTTTTAATCTAACTATTGCATGTGTTAAAGATTGAACCTTCCACTTCCAATTTAGAAATGCTTATACTTAGTACTTGTATCTGTTGCGCCAGTAGTTCTTACATGCATTTATAAACTGACACCAAATCTTTGTTATAATAAAATCATTTATGCTTCAACGATCATACTGAATCTGTGATGTAACAGATCGAAGATGTAGAGTAATTATATTTGGATACAACTGTATATTCTGCTTAAACATTTTTTATGTTGATCACTTTATTATTTTCATCTGATCGTATCAGTAAAACGTTAGTCTCAATCTCTGTTTATTTCTGTCGCTTTCTCCATCTTTATCCCCTCATACAGTTTCGTGCCATTATTAACCAGACCATGGATCCTACAGATATCGATTACCGAAAATAAAATTAAACTCTGTATCTCTAGAACAGTCAGAATATATAGAAAGGGATGAGAGAAAAAACAAAATGGTCGTTTATTTTATTTAGTCTCTCGAGATAACATTCATAACAATGGAAATAAAAAGAAAACAGTAAAAATACCAACGTTTTTACATAACCCGTTTTATCTTCTTGCAATAGTCCTAAACCAATTTTCGAGATTGATTTGATTTTTATTGCATAATATCTTTAACATTTTCTGCGACAATGAATGATGCATATGGTCTAAAGATTCGTGGTATCTAAAACAATATATATATATATATATATATATATATATATATATATATATAATCAATGGCGTTACTTCGCGAATGAAGATTCTTTGAAGGTGGTTGTCCACGTCAACTGCAGGCACGTTTGTGGCTGATGAGCCTAATGCGAGACTAGCAGGCTCGGCCACAGCGGCTGCATTCAAAACTTCCATCAGGTGCGGTTGCTGAGACTTTCCGAATCTTCCTCTTGTAGCGCCTTTTGCGCAGGATCTCTATGCGAGAGAATTCAAAGAAGGTGACGGCCAGGTGACACGGTCTGCAGCAAGAGTAGACCAATGGCGTTGGTCAATGTGGCAGGTTTCAAGTGACTTCTTCAGAGAGCCCTTGTAACATTTCTTCGGAGCTCCTTTATCACGTGAGCCGGTGGATAGTTCGCCGTAAAGAGTTATCTTGGGCAGTCGGTGATCCTCAATTCTGGAGACGTGCCCCGCCCAGCGCAGTTGTGATTTAGCAGCATAGCCTCGATGCTTGTGGTCCTCGCCCGCTGGATGACCTCAACATTGGTGACGTAGTCATACCAGAATACATTGAGGATAGTGCGGAGACAGCGCTGATGGAAACGCTCGAAGAGTCGTATGTGATGGCAGTAGGTTACCCATGTCTCAGAGCCGGAAAGAAGGGTCGGCAGTACTACGGCTCTGTAGACACAGATTTTTGTGTCCTTCCTCAGGTGTTTATTCCGCCAGACTCTGTTTTATAGTCTTCCAAAAGCACTGTTCGCCTTGGCTAGTCGTTTATCGATTTCCTTGTCGAGCTTTGCATCTGAGGTGATAGTGCATCCCAGGTAGGTGAACTGGTGTACTGTCTTTAGTTCGGTTTCACCCATGGTGATGTGGGGAGGGTTGTACTCTTCCCGAGGAGCGGGCTGGTGGAGGACCTCTGTCTTTTTCATGCTTACCTCGAGTCCGAAGAGCTGGGCAGCCTTTGCGAAGCAGGATGTGAGATGCTGCAGGACTCTTTCGGTATGGGCAACAAGGGCTACATCATCGGCAAATAGAAGGTCTCGAATCATATGCTCGAAAGTCTTTGTGTGGGCTTGCAGCCTTCTGAGGTTGAACAAGCTGCCGTCAAGGCGATATCGGATACAGATCGCATTGTCGTTGTCATCAAGGTCTTCGGTTGCATGTTTAAGCATCATGTTAAAGAAGAGTCGGTGCAAAGACGCATCCCTGTTTAACGCCGTTGTTGATGAGGAAGGGTTCTGATAGGTTGTTGTTCAGTCTTATTTTACATAACCCGTTTTATTTTCTTGCAATAGTCCTAAACCAATTTCGAGATTGATTTGATTTTTATTGCATAATATCTTTAGCATTTTCTGCGACAATGAATGATGCATATGGTCTAAGGATTCGTGGTATCTAAAACAATATATATATATATATATATATATATATATATATATATATATATATATATATATAATGGTGTTTGTACAAAATACAAACGGTATCTGGCTAAAAATGGCAGGCATACTTTTGCTTTAGCCGAAAACCAGATAAACTTCATCAGGTCACCGTTTTAGTGTAAAGTTTAATAGAAAAATAATGAGAATTCATTCAGCAAAGTGAAAAAACTTGCAAAATATGGTTTTAAATTTTATAAACAGTAGTTGAATAAAGCTGTTGCATAGCGAGTGTATATGTAACATTTATATATAAACAGGGAGACCAATGCGTACATTTAATTTGCTTCTAAACGATGGTGTGGTGACGAGTTTCACTTCAATGTCAGGATTACTCCATTTGGCATTGATCCTTCCCCTACATTTCGGAGTGTTTAGCAAGGGGCCGCATGGATGTTTGAACCCTTGTCTACCGGCCCTATGTAGGAACAATCCATCTTACCTCTATTTAAAATTGACCTGTTACTTTCTTCATTTTACATTTTAGTTAATTCGAGAGAACATAGTAGCAAGATTAAATGTATGTTTATTGACACAACCCTAAACAAAGGTATCGGAACATACATCATAAGCCGGTGATAAACAGGTAAGATGTTTACATTTAATATTATCTTCATTAATTGTAAAATTTATAAACGAATGTTCGTCCATGTTTATTTCTTACGAAGTTAGGTTGCTTGATTTGAAACGCGTCTGGAAATACTCAAAGCGCATATCAAACCTGTCCTAACATTTCTCTCGGTTTCAAGAGTAGGGCTCTGTTGTTGTGTAACAGGGTACTCATATTGGGGACGCATTAACGGGGATTTATATAACGGGGATTTATATAACGAATGACGATGGTGATGATGAGGAACACATTTATACAGACTGGAATAATTGGGGGGGGGGGCTTCATATTAATACGGGCTGGGAGATACGATACAACAGTTCTTATACACATATAAAGAGGAGGAGATACTTCACTTATGCTTTTGTTTGGGAGGACACATAATACTTGAAAGGATTATACAAAAGTTCTTACAAAATGATGATAAAAAAATTACCTTTCTCCTCCAACTGAATCTCTCTCTCATCAACTCTTAACTTTCAATCTAGACTGATCAACCTTTTCTAACTTCGAACCCTTCGATTCCTATATTGAGAAATCTCCTTTGTTTATGACGTCAGAAGTGTGTTTACAAACGTGACTAATTCTCACGTAGCTTTACATATATTTATCCAAACACACTTTTGGCAAATAAGAGAATCCTCAACTCCAATTCAAACCTATTTCTAAACAATGTATTTTTAATTTGCATTGCCCATGATTTTAACTGACAAATTTAATATTAAGATTTCTAAAACAATGGACAATCGACTCTTTTTTCGACATAAATTTTTTTTAACTATGTCTAATAGAATTACAATGGACTTAATTTCCATTTTCCATCATTAACTTTACCACTTGCTTACAGGATTCGACTCTAGCCTTATCCTAATATCATTTTCACTTTTCTAGTATGTCTTCTTACTTACATGAGAAGGGACAGCACTTTCATTTAACACTGTAAGCTAATATGTTTACACATAGCTACGACTAACTTCACTGTTGGTTTACGCATCGTCTACGATTTACTTTAATTGTGAACATATTTCACGGAGAATAGGCAATTATCAGACATGATATTCTTGAGCATGCAATGAGTTTATCAGAAGTCCACCTCGCCTAACGAAAATAAAACGAGCAAATAAGCAACAGAAAGAGAGAGGTTAGTGTGGCTAAGTGGCTAACAACGCGGATTGACAAGCTTGTATTCTTAGTTAAAATCCAGTTTGTTCCAGAGAAACACTTTTACTTAGAGATGTTGCCAACATGGTCTCTCCCATTAGTAGCGGATGTCTTTCTAAGAAAACAGTAAGCAGAAAACTATAAACAATTAATAATACACATGATAATACGAAAGAGATGACAGAGTTATACATCGGTCTATGTACCATGTATTTATATGCGTATCTATATATACAAGAAGTAACTGGTCTCTTAAATTCTATAGGTGGCACGTTTACATGTGACGGGTGTATACAGTCTTTATAATGTATGTAAAAATATGCCACTGTCGATTTGTGTGTATATACGGTCTCAAACAAACGTCTATATAAAAATAGTTTTAATCGCAATACAGCCAAATAACAACTGCGGTATGTATAAAGAGTGTTCAATATTTACTGTATGTATGCGGGTGCGTGTGTGTGTGCGTACTTGTAACATATAATCTTTTCTGCGTAGCGTAGACATAAAGCACATTTCTCTATTTCATAGTTTCTGTGTTCCGGCGTTTGGTCTTCGACTTGCAGGTTCTGTAAAAGAAAATACTCGGTTATATTTTATAGAACTTTATTTTCATGTTTCACTTAGAGTTTGCAAACATCTCCTCAAAGTCTTCATCTTGCTATAAATCCGCCTCTGCAAGCTTCCGAGTCGCAAGAGACAAATATTTTTCGAGCTAATATCCTCAGTGGCCTGATCTAAACTCCCCACTGTCTCGTGTTTATGTTTATATAGTAAAACATATTTCTTTGTCAGTTACGCACTTTACGTAAACAGGTTAATCTTATTGCTTATTGTAAACTGTGTATTGTTTTTCTAAACCAAATTTCAACCGTTAATTAATATAAATATTTGAACTTGCTGCTTAAAATTTTGGATCCGATAATTTTTTTATTGCGACTTGAAAACTTGCTATTGTTTCAAATATTGATCTTCAAACATTCTCATTTTTATTGTAATATTTTATATTTCAACAGGTACATTACTTTGTACATTGCTACATGCTTGGTACATTAGTTCGATCGTCCATCGTCATTTGCAATTTCATGGAAATACTAGAAATCTAGCATGTTGACCTCCAATAGGTGACAACATCAGCAGAAAGAGTTGAGAAGCTAACGCTGATTTTAGGGAAGTGTACTTGTCAACAACTAATGCCCACGTGTTACAATGTAGCTTTCATCTAGAAAATATTGATACATTTCTTTCCATGTTACGTCAGTATGAAAGTGAAACATTCACAAAGTTTGTGCGCGATGATGTTCGATCATAGATTGCACTCAGAAGCTCCCATAGATAAAAACCAGTGTTCTTTTTTTAGAATAATCTGTATCGTAATATACTGCGTTTTAGCCCGTCGCTTGAGCTGCGTAGCACTTGTCGAGCAGGTGTGTTTTGTCAAGGGGTATATCCAACACGTGTCAAGTGTCGAGTTTGTCGAAAGGCAACTATGTCATATTCTTTCTTTTCCATGTTAAGAATAAGTAAATTTGAAAACATTTAAACGACCGTGTCTAGCTGACCTAATGGTTATCATACATGATTCACTGTCTTTAGGTTTTGGTTTTGGTCTCAGTTCAAATATTTTTGTGTGCCTAGAGAAAGAACTGTTTAGAAAAGAAAACATAATACTCATATGCGCATGTTTCCGTTCTGTAGGAATTATAATATTTGTGCGTATTTTACGACCGGGCAACAACAAACGGCCTGCTAGTTTAATATAGAGTCTGTTGTTACAACCATATTATCTGGATTTTGTGGGTAAATACTGTATATCAATACGAAATTTGAAGAATCATTAGTAAACTCAGCACGTGATTTATATAGAATTGGATTAATGATTATTGAACTAATTACATAATTGATTTATTAGATTATTATTAATCACCGATCAATTAAGCTAAAACGATGAATGTGGCAGACGACAAGAATGGTTTTATTTAATTTATTTTCATTTTAAAGTTTTGCATGCTTTATTTTGGTATTCTCCCTTGCTTATTAATCGATCATTTTCTTTCTTTAAGGACCTCAATAAAATAATACTTGTGATCAATCAAATAGTTGATCCGTTTTGAAGTTTATATCAATGGCGCAGAATAGCTTTCATGTATCAACTAAGATTGTAATAGCCAGCTGCTTCTACCGTTGTCTTTTAAAGAAACTCCCAAATGAATTAAAGTAGAAGACGTAATTGAATCATAAATTGCGTTTTCTGTAAAATTAAAATGAGGATGCTATGTAATATAAAAAAAAAAAACAAATATATATCTGACGTATGTTTTAAGTTCCATTTCAAACTCTCTTTTGGTAGACTAAGCAATGAAAATGTAAAAACAATTTTAACTATAAATTATTACATTTTTAATAGAAACCGATCCGAACAAGGCATGGTGCAATATGTAAGTATATAAAAGATACTACTTCAAGAATAACTGTTAGATGGATTGCATTTTGATGTAAAAATCAGCAATACGCGTACTTCCCTCTTCACCAGAAACATCACTAATGCAATGTGAAAACTAAACGACGAAATAAAGCGAGAGTTACGCGACTGCCGAAAGTAAACATACGAACCACTTTCTACTCTCGTTACCAACAAAATTCGAGGATTCCTTGTAACAGTTAAAGTATAATATATATTTATTTGTTATTTCTAATTTTCTATAATGCTCGGATTGATTACTAATAATGCGTGGTTCAATAATTGTTCTAATAATACCATACATTACAAAATGTTTTAAGTTCCCTCACTGTATGCAGGCAGGATAGTAAGATAAGAATAAAATATTAGTTGGAGTAATCCAGTAAAAATAGTGATGTTCTCCCCTACAGCCAATTCAATAGGGAGCCTTTAAATCGCCCTCCACTACTACCGACTACATTACTTGGTTTAATAACATAGGAAGTAATAATGCAATTCAAAAATAATAAATAGTAATGTGCATTGTAAGCTAAAATGGTTGCACAAGTCACATTATTTTACAACTAGTTGGCCGCCTGGCGTTGCCCGGTCGTACAATACGCTTAAACATGATATGTTCATTTATGCAAAGTGCGTATATAATATTACAGAAGCAGTCATCTATTGATTATTATATATTACGAGGAATATTTTGTCTGGTGAACTAATTCGCAAAAAAAGTTAATAATAATAATAATAATAATAATAATAATAATAATAATAATAATAATAATAATAATAATAATAATAATAATAATAATAATAACGCAGTTCATAAATTCCATCTGTGTTTGTTTACAATATCACGTAAGCGGATATTTAGGCTTGACGACCATAAAATGCTTTCCTCTCTGATAAATTAAAAGAAGAGTCTTTACAGAGGAATAATTTACGTTACACCGGCCGAGGTTACATCTGTGTAACGTATAATATGTCCGTAAAAGTGTTCTTATTTATCTATAAGAGAAGAAAGACTATTTTTAAGATTGGAAATTATAGGATTTTCGGTACTGATCGAATGAATCTCTGTACAAAACATCTCTAAGAACACTGGCAAAAATATACATTACCTTTGTGATAAAATTTCAATAGATAGACTCATGCGTTTCGGAATGTATAAAGAAGAAACTATTTCTCTCTCTCTCTCTCTCACACACACGCATACACACACACACACACAAAGTAACTTTTATACAGTAATAGAGATATGCGTTGATTCATAAAGCATAGCTTGATAGTTTCTTTTGAAAGGGCACAGATAAGCGACACCAGCTTCAACAGATCGTAGGATTTGTTGTGTCGTAAGGAAATATGATTGGCGCATGTGCAATAACGCTTTGTGATGCTGTTAATAGTAGGAGTTTTAGCAGTTTCCGGATAATGTCGCCCTCAGCAATAATCAGCAGTGTGTAATAACTGCAACGTATTATTGTGTTGACTGTTAATCTTTTAATGCGATATTTTTTTCTTAGAAAATGACACATAAGTTTATTTATCTAACATTCCCCTTACATGGAGAGAGAAGTAGTATTTCGTAAATCTTCTTCATCGTCTCGTCTCGTTTCGTCTCGGATCGCAGATATATTTGTCTCGAAACCATACTGCAAGTTAACTGTCTCTTGAATTGTAAGCCATGTTTAATGTAATAAGAGATTCCGTTGGGTAGCTATTCTGTATAAGTCCTGAATATGATTGATTTTGGTACACTTGCAGAATTTGAACCGGACCCTCGGTATTTTCTGTCAATTATGGCAATCCCCAGATAAAGCATAGCCTTGCTGAAATGTTGAAACGCTAAATCGACATTTTTACTGTATAAAAAATGTATTTTTAAAAATTATTTTAGAGATGATGGGGAGTATGTATTTCTATTTATTTTTTTAACATTTGTTGACAATAAATACTTTTCTCGTAAAAACGTTTCTGTACATTCACCTTACAATTGACGGTTTTCATAAAACAAATCATCTTTTTTATATAAAAAAAAACAACTCCGATTTACAGAAAAACACGTTTATTGACAATTACTGAAAAACAAGAATGTAAGTTTTCTTAAAAGAAACAGTACGTTTACGAAATACTTTACTATTAAGAAACATTCATCTTTTCGTGATGAAAACAAATTCTGTAGATTAAAAAAATAATAAAAGTAATAAAACATAAAAAATGCAACTTTTCCTTAAAAATATATATAGTTAATACATCTACAGTAGGTTTTTGTAATTTTTTTTTGTATCTCTATGTTTTTTTCTGTTTGCTTGTTTAGAAATTCGTCGGCGTCTCTTACATTGTTTAGTAAGTAAGGTGATTATCGGTAAAACCTGAACTATAACTGACGATAAATCCCAAGGATCCGAGTGCAGTTTTTCCAGAGTACCGAATTCTAAATGACTAGCTCTTTTGTACATATCCGGCATTTTATAATTTTACAGACAATGAGCAAAAGACATTTAAATATTGACACAAAAAATATTATATAAGATTCAATATTTTTATGGTTTCTGATTGGTTGTTAGCAGAACGTGGCTCCATTTAATAAGTCAGTTCATATTGCCAGTGCCTATAAGTAGAATCTTCCAATTTTCGGTGATCATACCCTTTTCATTGCATCAAAAATATTGGAAAATAAACGTTGTCATCATGCAATTCTGTATGCTTGTGAGGCTTGGACAATTAATACCAGACATACAAAGAAGCGTAATGTCTTTCACATGTCTGGTTTCAGAAAAATCATGATCGTCAAATGACAGGACAAGATTCCCGACAATGATGTTCTAGAAATTACCATCTTCATATTATTTCAGAATTCTAAGTTCACTGGGCTGGACATACTGTGCGTATCTACGATGAGAGTTACACAAAGCAGCTCGTGTAAGGTGAACTTCCGAGTGAGAAAAGGACATGTAGGCGACCAGAAGCAACTATTTCAAAGACAATTTAAAGATTCCCCTGGAATCTTTAGTTATATGTACAAAATCCTGGGAGGTGATAGCAAAGAACAGATGTGAGTGGCGTGGTTCCAACTACAGAGGCTCCATTGAAGTAGATGCAAACCATTTTGAATGAGAGGAGAATGAAGCGCACACTCAACAAGTCAAGAGTAGCAATCACCTCAACCACAGCTATTGACCAAAGGTGTTCTACTTGTAGACGAAACATTCAAGCCTGCATTCGCCCGACAAGTCATCTGCGGACCCGATAAATCCTACCAACTACAAACCAGTGATGTTTGTGGTCTTCATTGGCAACGATGTAAAAGCTGTGTCTCCTATCGCACACAAAACAGGAACGAAAATCTAGTACTTCATTTTATGATATCTCTTTATAAATCGTCACTTCTATAAGACTATTTTCTATTTGATAATTTATATATTGCGCAACCTACATATATTTCGTTAGATGTTCTTATGCGTATAACTTTTTCTTTTGTTGGAATTGTCGTAACAAAATTGTACTATGATTAGATGTGATGTAACCACGTCTACCACTGGAATTCAAACAAGGAACTCAGAAACCGCTATTGTAGTTTTGATCATTTAAGGAAGTTTACAGTAGATAATTTCTTGAATTATTGAATCATATACTTCAGAAAAAAATTGAATTTTGATGTAGAAATAGCGATTGTCTTCTGGACAGTTGAACGTTGGCTAGCTTGAAGTTGCAGAAAATAAATTGCTTATCAGAGAGACAACGGCGACAATGGAGCATTTTCTTTTCTTTTCTTTTTGAATGCGTATCTTTCGAAAAGATTCCTAAATAGAATTTTCTTCGTAACACCATCGATCACCTTTGAGATACTGTAGTCGCTTTTCATTCCAGAATTGATGAGAAATGGATTTGTTAGGAGATATTCCACACTGACACTTGTGTGCAAAGGGATGGGCATAGAAATAACTCAACCCACCTTTTTCTTATCTATTTAATAGCAGGAACGTTCGTCTATGCATTGCCGTCTTAACAACATTGTAGCCTCTTTACCGCTTAAATAAGTACATTAGCGCCCCTACCCACACTACCGATCACAGGTATATAAATGTGAATAGCGGATAAAATAAAGGATGTCTGCTTATCATTTTCTTTCTTTCCGTATATAAAATGAATATTTTTCCGCCAAAAGCATAGGAGGAAAATAAATTAGCAATAGGAACCATATAGACAAACAAAAACTAACTCTAAGCAACGATCGTAAAAATTAGAATCGCTTAAAACAGACACAAAAAAACTATAAAATCCATACTACATTAATATTAAATAAAGACTCGAAAACAAGTCCAGAAGAGAAAAATAAGTAAATACAATATCGAGACTATTTTGTGTTTAACTAAACTTGCCTTTGTAATTATTTGCTGACAACCAATACACATGCCCTTGATCCAACAAAACAGTATGTTATCCAGCAAATAAGTACATAATACGTAACAATAGCATAAAGTTAGAACGTGTGTTGCTTAATATTCCAAATGCTCTACTACAATAAAGTTAACCAGCAGCACGATGCCTCAAAATGTTTGTTTAACTTTTCTCCGATGTAAAAACATTTATTTATTTAATGTTTTTTTTTCATAGAATTACATTAAAGTGTTGCACACTTAAATTTATCCTTTATGTACTCGGAAAATAAAAAAAATGTTTTACACTTAACAAAAAATATTTTAATCAACATATTTCAGTAGTTTAAATAAGTATTTTATATTTTCCCTGAGAAACTCGAGTTCTTTTTAAATCATCACTGATTGCGTAAATTACTGACAAAAATAAGTTCTGTTCCAATATATGTTTTATGATTGATATTCTCCTATTGTTTTTAATAAATAAGAATTTATATTTAGCCCAGGCAACTATAGGATACGAGTCATGCTAGCATATATATATATATATATATATATATATATATATATATGAGAGAGAGAGAGAGAGAGAGAGAGAGAGAGAGAGAGAGAGAGAGAGAGAGAGAGAGATAAATTAAAAAAGCCAATGCCAATGCAGAAAGCCGGAAAAGTAAAAGAAAAACCAAACCAAACGGTTTTCTGTATTGCTCTCGGCCTTTTCAATCTCTCATAGATAGGTTTTGTCAACAATGCCTCAAGCACACTATCTATTCATCATACGCACGCACACGCACACACACGCACACACACACACACACACACACACACACACATATATATATATTTTTGTCTTCAGGGAGGTCAGAATTCTTGATTTTCTCTTGGAGGATCTCATTCGACGTTCTGCTCCATTTTTCAAACTTTGAATAATGGTAGCAATATAATAATACCTTCTTTTGTGCAACTGTCCAGGGTTGGGTTTTTAGGCCTCTTCTGTTTCCTTTTCTTGTAGTTGCACATGATGGTTTGGGGCAAGGATCTAATTCACGATCTGTTGGCTGATCCAAGTGGACCTCTGTCATGGTAGTGCCATTATCTGAGGTAAGACGGTTCACACCTTCAAATACCTTTTCTCGTCTGGTGTGTGAACGAGGTAAGGGACCCTTTTTATCCTGGGCGACGGCCAGCCAGTATGTATTATTTTTGGTATTCATTTTTATTTTATTTCCTCATTGTCAGCGGCTTTTGATTTAATATTCAAAGCTACCCCCTATAAATAGAGGAGTTTCCCCTATCCGCAACCTGGGGACGCTCTATATATATGTATGTGTTTGTGTGATGTGGAAAACGAAAATAATAATCCGACACGATAGAAATATAAAAATGAGCAAACCAGATCATATGTCCATCAACGTTTCGTTTTTATTGTCCAGAAGAAATCATATAATGAGGACAAAAGTCGATGGACATATATAACTTATTTTGTTGCAATATATATATATATATATATATATATATATATATATGTATATATATATATATATATATATATATTGTTTATTTAGGCAACATGTTTTCATTCTGATGGATATTGTTCAATAGCACGGTGTTTTGGCTTAGGTACCTTTTTTATTTTTATAATTTTTCTAGTTATTCAAATGCTCATTTTTATGTTTCGGTCATATTTACGTATAAATGTTCATTACTATTTTCGTATATTTTCTTTCTATTTGCAAGTACTTTCAACTGATTTTTTCAGTAGACTTCAGGTAGTATTTGATAACTGTTTCTATTAAAATATAGATTTTTTCATATGCTTCAGGTAAAATTACATTTAAATTATGTTTTAACGCCTTAAGAACGTGGCTGAAAAAAATGCACAATGGTTTAAAAATGTGATTTACAAAATGGTATAGAATGTATGATTTTTTTTTAATAATTTCGCGATGAAATATGGCTTCAAACATCTTCCATAAATATTTAATGTAAAATTTAATATTAAGGCAACGCTTTAAACAGGGCTAAAAAAAGGAAAAAGACTACGCTGATTATATATATATATATATATATATATATATATGTGTGTGTGTGTGTGTGTGTGTATATATGTATATATATATATATATATATATATGAATAAAAATACTGAAAGCACTGTATATAAGAACCAAACAGTCCAAAGTTAACAATGTAAAATTTAAAAACAGTAATAACACGCCTGAGTAAGTCAATATATATATATATATATATATATATATATATATATATATATATATATATATATATATATATATATATATATATATATTGGATATTGACTTACTCAGGCGTGTTATTACTGTTTTTAAATTTTACATTGTTAATTTTGGACTGTTTGGTTCTTATATACAGTGCTTTCAGTATTTTTATTCATATTATGTTTGGATCCATATGAATGATTTTCGTGTTTTCAACTAGGATTTTTCTAAATTGGGAATGTGGGCAGCCATGTTGTTTTAGGTGTTGGCAAATCGAGTTTGGATCCGAAAAGTGTAAGGTTAATCTTCTGAAAAATGTGTTGGTCGTGTGTCAAATGTAGCTATTGGTGTTTCTATTGTTAGAGATACATTCTCCCAAAGGGCGGTTTTGTACCGATATGGACATTCACTTTTGAAATTTTAGATACAGGAATTAGTTTCAATATTCGTTTTATATAAAGACGTGATTAATTAATTCATCTCTGCTGGAGTCCATGAGAACGTCAAGAAATGAGATACTATTGTTTGTATTGAATTTATAAGTGAAAGCAATAAGTATTATATATATAATAGAAATTTGTAATTGAATACGTATATACACCCCCTTGCCTAATTATGAACGTTACACCTTATTTAGACGACCAATTTATATACACACAAGTATATAAGACATATGTTTCGATTATCTATACAACACATACGCTTATAAAATATCATATAGTCGCAATACACACGTATAAACAAAGGAACACTAAATGATAACAAGCCCCCGCGCATAAAAGACACACATATTACACATTACTGTACACGTAATAACCCTTATTCCCGAGTGGCTTCGGAGCCTTGATAAATGGTGACTTCCTTGTAAAAAATATGTATGTATACAGCGCTATATAGACGACTATATAACATTACACGTTTTGGTCCCCTCATTTATATAATATATGCCGAGCTATGCAACATTTATGGTCTGAAAGTATGAGGCTACACATTTGCCATACGGTAAATCACCCCATTCCACTTATAATAGAATAAGGAAATAGAAGAGTGAACTCAGTTGTATTAGAAGCTTTAATAAGTGGTAGTATTATGCATTTTATTATTGTTTTATTAATATTATTATCAGTAGTAATATGCGACATAATTCACGTTGACACACCGGTTCCTGTTATATCATCGAAGTTAAGCAACGTTGAGCCTGGCCAATACTAAAATGGGTGACCATTTGGGAGTTTAAGATGCTGCATGTGCTCTCTGCTATCTCGACATTATTTACAGTCGTCTAGCACTTTTTGCCACTGGACCTAAGCAGTGCGGACACTGGGAAAATGTGGTAAGTGCTTGCGTAACCCTTGCCTCACAATTACATGCGAACTCACCCTTATAAGGGTATCTATCGTTGTTTGAGACTGAACAGAGAATTCGTAGGAAAATGGAGTTAGAGAAACGGATTAGAATGAGCGTTTATTTTCGTTGTTGTCGTAAAACTGAGGTCATTTGAGCAGTCTATGAATATATTTAGTTTGCCCATTCTTTTAAATAAAGCAATAATAGTACAGATGGAAGAAATGTTAGTGCTGTTCGTACAATTTTTAGAAATCAATCACGACATATCAAAATGGCGAAATACTATAATAGAAAATCACTCAAGTTGATTATTTTTATTTTCTCGACTTCATTACATTTTTACAACTGTGCAATACTTTTATTCTTATGCTTAGTTTTCCCGCATTTTTGTTCGTGTATCCCGTCTTTGTGGCGTAACTTCTAGTCCGTTTTATTTTGTCGTTCGCCATCTTTTATTTTTTAATCTTATTGTTGTACTTCGCTGTTTCTTTCCTTTTCGCTCTTTTTGGTCTGACATATTTTCAAGTTAACACGACAACGCGTAATGTTTCTTTTATCATTTCTTGCATTTTAGGGAAGGTCAGTTTTCGCTTACGCCACGCTACAGCATGAAAATAAAAACGCGAATCGTGTTTTGTATTTCGCAAATCACGCCCTGAAAATGCAATCTCGTTGGAACGTGATCGGCGAAACGTGGCTGACAACGAGGACGACAATATAAAGAGGACGAAAAAGACATCGTTTCGAAGAAGGATAAGGTAACAAAAATAACACAACAGGATGACTAACAACGTGAACAGAAAAAAAGTAAAATCTTGGGCAGCAAGATCACAGACTTTTAAACATACACTTATTGCTTGGCGAAAATCGAAAGGAACTCAGAGACAGATGAATGGAATTTCTATGAATTATGATGGCAACATTTTAACAACATAGTATTTTTTTATTTAAGTTTTTGTGTTTTAATAGAGATGGGTTAACGAATATTTACTCAGTGAAATTGTTTTTAAAATGGTAAAATGTTCATTTTATTTACTTAAATATATTTTCAATCAGAGAAGACTCCTTTTAAATACTAGTAAATGGAACTAAAATTGCATGCTGGTGTTCCAAGAAAACCGTAACATTAATTTCTATTTCTATATCCACTATTATATAAAAATTACTTCATGTGTGCGCGCGTTCCTTCCTCATACGTTCCGAAACAGCTAAGCCTGTATTGTGTAAATTACACCTAAATGTAATTTATATGTCTGGCATTTGTCTTAGACATGCTTTTTACAGAAATTCATCCGATAAGTATCGAAAATCGGAAACGTCCGATCTTAAAAATAGTCTTTCTTTCACATAGATACAAAAAACTTATACAGGAGAATATTTTTTCATTTATACCAGCCAGGGGAGATAATTCTCATCAAATAAAGTCAGCTGTAATTCTCAGCAAATAATTTGTTTGTAAACAAAAACAGAACTACTGTCAACTGGAGATATAGCTCAGTGGAAGAGAACTCGACTATAGATCAAATTGTCCCCTCGTCATTTTATTTTATTGTTTATTGTACCTCACCATTTTATTTTATTGTTTTATTGGTCCTCACCATTTTATTTTATTGTTTATTGTACCTCACCATTTTATTTTATTGTTTATTGTACCTCACCATTTTATCTTATTGTTTTATTGTACCTCACCATTTTATTTAATTGTTTATTGTACCTCACCATTTTATTTTATTGTTTTATTGTACCTCACCATTTTATTTTATTGTTTATTGTACCTCACCATTTTATTTTATTGTTTTATTGTACCTCACCATTTTATTTTATTGTTTATTGTACCTCACAATTTTATTTTATTGTTTATTGTACCTCATCATTTTATCTTATTGTTTTATTGTACCTCACCATTTTATTTTATTGTTTATTGTACCTCATCATTTTATCTTATTGTTTTATTGTACCTCACCATTTTATTTTATTGTTTTATTGTACCTCATCATTTTATCTTATTGTTTTATTGTACCTCACCATTTTATTTTATTGTTTTATTGTACCTCATCATTTTATCTTATTGTTTTATTGTACCTCACCATTTTATTTTATTGTTTTATTGTACCTCATCATTTTATTTTATTGTTTATTGTACCTCATCATTTTATCTTATTGTTTTATTGTACCTCACCATTTTATTTTATTGTTTTATTGTACCTCACCATTTTATTTTATTGTTTATTGTACCTCACCATTTTATTTTATTGTTTTATTGTACCTCACCATTTTATTTTATTGTTTATTGTACCTCACCATTTTATTTTATTGTTTTATTGTACCTCACCATTTTATTTTATTGTTTATTGTACCTCACCATTTTATTTTATTGTTTTATTGTACCTCACCATTTTATTTTATTGTTTATTGTACCTCACCATTTTATTTTATTGTTTATTGTACCTCATCATTTTATTTTATTGTTTATTGTACCTCATCATTTTATCTTATTGTTTTATTGTACCTCATCATTTTATTTTATTGTTTTATTGTACCTCACCATTTTATTTTATTGTTTTATTGTACCTCATCATTTTATCTTATTGTTTTATTGTACCTCACCATTTTATTTTATTGTTTTATTGTACCTCATCATTTTATCTTATTGTTTTATTGTACCTCACCATTTTATTTTATTGTTTTATTGTACCTCACCATTTTATTTTATTGTTTATTGTACCTCACCATTTTATTTTATTGTTTATTGTACCTCACCATTTTATCTTATTGTTTTATTGTACCTCACCATTTTATTTTATTGTTTATTGTACCTCACCATTTTATTTTATTGTTTTATTGTACCTCACCATTTTATCTTATTGTTTTATTGTACCTCACCATTTTATTTTATTGTTTTATTGTACCTCACCATTTTATTTTATTGTTTTATTGTACCTCACCATTTTATCTTATTGTTTTATTGTACCTCACCATTTTATTTTATTGTTTATTGTACCTCACCATTTTATTTTATTGTTTATTGTACCTCACCATTTTATTTTATTGTTTTATTGTACCTCACCATTTTATTTTATTGTTTATTGTACCTCACCATTTTATTTTATTGTTTTATTGTACCTCACCATTTTATTTTATTGTTTTATTGTACCTCACCATTTTATCTTATTGTTTTATTGTACCTCACCATTTTATTTTATTGTTTATTGTACCTCACCATTTTATTTTATTGTTTTTATGTACCTCACCATTTTATTTTATTGTTTATTGTACCTCACCATTTTATTTTATTGTTTTATTGTACCTCACCATTTTATTTTATTGTTTTATTGTACCTCACCATTTTATTTTATTGTTTTATTGTACCTCATCATTTTATCTTATTGTTTTATTGTACCTCACCATTTTATTTTATTGTTTTATTGTACCTCACCATTTTATTTTATTGTTTTATTGTACCTCACCATTTTATTTTATTGTTTATTGTACCTCACCATTTTATTTTATTGTTTTATTGTACCTCACCATTTTATTTTATTGTTTTATTGTACCTCACCATTTTATTTTATTGTTTTATTGTACCTCATCATTTTATCTTATTGTTTTATTGTACCTCACCATTTTATTTTATTGTTTTATTGTACCTCACCATTTTATTTTATTGTTTATTGTACCTCACCATTTTATTTTATTGTTTATTGTACCTCACCATTTTATTTTATTGTTTTATTGTACCTCACCATTTTATCTTATTGTTTTATTGTACCTCACCATTTTATTTTATTGTTTTATTGTACCTCACCATTTTATTTTATTGTTTTATTGTACCTCACCATTTTATTTTATTGTTTTATTGTACCTCACCATTTTATTTTATTGTTTTATTGTACCTCATCATTTTATCTTATTGTTTTATTGTACCTCACCATTTTATTTTATTGTTTTATTGTACCTCACCATTTTATTTTATTGTTTTATTGTACCTCACCATTTTATCTTATTGTTTTATTGTACCTCATCATTTTATTTTATTGTTTTATTGTACCTCACCATTTTATTTTATTGTTTATTGTACCTCACTATTTTATTTTATTGTTTTATTGTACCTCACCATTTTATTTTATTGTTTATTGTACCTCACCATTTTATTTTATTGTTTTATTGTACCTCACCATTTTATTTTATTGTTTATTGTACCTCACCATTTTATTTTATTGTTTTATTGTACCTCACCATTTTATTTTATTGTTTTATTGTACCTCACCATTTTATTTTATTGTTTATTGTACCTCACCATTTTATTTTATTGTTTTATTGTACCTCACCATTTTATTTTATTGTTTTATTGTACCTCACCATTTTATTTTATTGTTTTATTGTACCTCACCATTTTATTTTATTGTTTATTGTACCTCACCATTTTATTTTATTGTTTTATTGTACCTCACCATTTTATTTTATTGTTTATTGTACCTCACCATTTTATTTTATTGTTTTATTGTACCTCACCATTTTATTTTATTGTTTATTGTACCTCACCATTTTATTTTATTGTTTTATTGTACCTCACCATTTTATTTTATTGTTTATTGTACCTCACCATTTTATTTTATTGTTTTATTGTACCTCACCATTTTATTTTATTGTTTTATTGTACCTTACCATTTTATTTTATTGTTTATTGTACCTCACCATTTTATTTTATTGTTTTATTGTACCTCACCATTTTATTTTATTGTTTATTGTACCTCACCATTTTATTTTATTGTTTTATTGTACCTCACCATTTTATTTTATTGTTTATTGTACCTCACCATTTTATTTTATTGTTTATTGTACCTCACCATTTTATTTTATTGTTTATTGTACCTCACCATTTTATTTTATTGTTTTATTGTACCTCACCATTTTATTTTATTGTTTATTGTACCTCACCATTTTATTTTATTGTTTATTGTACCTCATCATTTTATTTTATTGTTTTATTGTACCTCACCATTTTATTTTATTGTTTATTGTACCTCACCATTTTATTTTATTGTTTATTGTACCTCACCATTTTATTTTATTGTTTTATTGTACCTCACCATTTTATTTTATTGTTTATTGTACCTCACCATTTTATTTTATTGTTTTATTGTACCTCACCATTTTATTTTATTGTTTATTGTACCTCACCATTTTATTTTATTGTTTTATTGTACCTCACTATTTTATTTTATTGTTTATTGTACCTCACCATTTTATTTTATTGTTTTATTGTACCTCACCATTTTATTTTATTGTTTTATTGTACCTCACCATTTTATTTTATTGTTTATTGTACCTCACCATTTTATTTTATTGTTTTATTGTACCTCACCATTTTATTTTATTGTTTATTGTACCTCACCATTTTATTTTATTGTTTTATTGTACCTCACCATTTTATTTTATTGTTTATTTTACCTCACCATTTTATTTTATTGTTTATTGTACCTCACCATTTTATTTTATTGTTTATTGTACCTCACCATTTTATTTTATTGTTTTATTGTACCTCACCATTTTATTTTATTGTTTATTGTACCTCACCATTTTATTTTATTGTTTATTGTACCTCATCATTTTATTTTATTGTTTTATTGTACCTCACCATTTTATTTTATTGTTTATTGTACCTCACCATTTTATTTTATTGTTTATTGTACCTCACCATTTTATTTTATTGTTTATTTTACCTCACCATTTTATTTTATTGTTTATTGTACCTCACCATTTTATTTTATTGTTTTATTGTACCTCACCATTTTATTTTATTGTTTATTGTACCTCACCATTTTATTTTATTGTTTTATTGTACCTCACCATTTTATTTTATTGTTTTATTGTACCTCACCATTTTATTTTATTGTTTATTGTACCTCACCATTTTATTTTATTGTTTTATTGTACCTCACCATTTTATTTTATTGTTTATTGTACCTCACCATTTTATTTTATTGTTTTATTGTACCTCACCATTTTATTTTATTGTTTATTGTACCTCACCATTTTATTTTATTGTTTATTGTACCTCACCATTTTATTTTATTGTTTATTGTACCTCACCATTTTATTTTATTGTTTTATTGTACCTCACCATTTTATTTTATTGTTTATTGTACCTCACCATTTTATTTTATTGTTTATTGTACCTCATCATTTTATTTTATTGTTTTATTGTACCTCACCATTTTATTTTATTGTTTATTGTACCTCACCATTTTATTTTATTGTTTATTGTACCTCACCATTTTATTTTATTGTTTTATTGTACCTCACCATTTTATTTTATTGTTTATTGTACCTCACCATTTTATTTTATTGTTTTATTGTACCTCACCATTTTATTTTATTGTTTATTGTACCTCACCATTTTATTTTATTGTTTTATTGTACCTCACCATTTTATTTTATTGTTTATTGTACCTCACCATTTTATTTTATTGTTTTATTGTACCTCACCATTTTATTTTATTGTTTTATTGTACCTCACCATTTTATTTTATTGTTTATTGTACCTCACCATTTTATTTTATTGTTTTATTGTACCTCACCATTTTATTTTATTGTTTATTGTACCTCACCATTTTATTTTATTGTTTTATTGTACCTCACCATTTTATTTTATTGTTTATTTTACCTCACCATTTTATTTTATTGTTTATTGTACCTCACCATTTTATTTTATTGTTTATTGTACCTCACCATTTTATTTTATTGTTTTATTGTACCTCACCATTTTATTTTATTGTTTATTGTACCTCACCATTTTATTTTATTGTTTATTGTACCTCATCATTTTATTTTATTGTTTTATTGTACCTCACCATTTTATTTTATTGTTTATTGTACCTCACCATTTTATTTTATTGTTTATTGTACCTCACCATTTTATTTTATTGTTTTTCTTATTAATGTATTCAATTTACGCTAAAATAGGAACTCATTTAAAATCACTAAAAATCATTTCTTCGTTTTCATATTTATAACTAAACATTAATCAGAAGTGGCTTTTCCAGGGCATTCATCGCCAATCACAAATATGTTGACGTGATATTTTAAACAAACATAGACGGAAGTTGATTAACGACATTATCATTATTAATTTTTATTTTATATATTTATTTTGCGAATTAGTCAACCGGGCAAATTATTCCTCGTAATATATAATAATAAATATAAAATTGATCCTATAATAATCAATACGCAATCTGCATAATAAAAAGTAAACTGTTTAAGCGTATTGTACGATCGGGTAACGTCGGGTATCCAGCTAATAATACCAATATTTTTTTAAAATTTTATACCTTCGAAACAACGGTTTTTATTTCTGGCAGTAAGTGGTTGGTTGAATCGCCATATTTGTCGTTGATCTGAATACAATCTAATCCAAAAATTATATAACTTATCCGAACTCAGTTAGATCAATCTATTTAAACGATGACTCCAGAAGAATTAAAAAGTACTAGGACTGACGACAAGCATGGCAATTACATCAGTCCTTTTCTTCCCTCTGTCCATCAAAATCGATCTGATCCCAACAACGCCCCAATTGAAATGATTGGCTCTCGTCTTTGGGAAGCTCTATATTTTGACAAGCTTTTTGGACTGAATTTCACTCCTCATCTAAAATAGAACACATACATCAAATGTTTTACCAAAATCGCTTAGCCAATGGTTGGATCACTCGACTGTTCCAGTAGGTCTCATTGCCGATGCAATTCTATATCTGTATAAGAGCCCTAAAATAGAGTACTGTTGTTACATCTTAACAGGAGTAACCCGACGCGGCCTATGCTTCCTTGATAGAGTTTGAAACTGGCTTCGAAACCTAGAAGGTGATGCCGTTTTCTCTTCCCTAGAAACTCTCTAACATTGTAATGAATACATTTAAACTTACTTCATTAATCTAAGGTTATTTTTTTCAGATGTTAAGTAATCAATAAAGTTTTATGAGGTTAATAGAATATCGTGGAAGAGCAGGGTATACTTTTTATTTTTTTTATTTACATAAGCCATAATATTTTGCTACACAGTCATGAGCATATTTCCCTCAACTGGTTACCAACAACTAGAAACCTCTTCAGGCTATACACCTCATAGGAAAGCAAAGTTTACACGTAATACAATATATAATAATTATGAAAAGTGAAAAGGGAACTATTTCCGATTTGCATTAAATTTGAACCGTAATAATTAGATACCAATTGAGAAAGATTTCCTCAAATGTAATTGTAATTTCTTTATGGAACAAATTTTAAATCATACCATTTCTTAGATTCGAAATAAGAAAAGTATTTCTTGTGGACAAATAAAGGTCCGGACGAAAGCCACAGGCATCACAATAGAATTATTGCACGTCAATCTCCTGTCTGTTATACGAAGTAGAAAAGTTTATTTTGAGCTGCACATCAGTATATGGCACGACACCTGTACAAACCGGTCATGTTAAAGTAAACAGCATTTAGGACGTGTAGTGTACACACACACACACACACACACACACACACACACACACACACACACACATATATATATATACATACATGTGTGTGTGTATGTGTATGTGTGTGTGTCGATGTATGTATATATATGCATATTTATTAATATACTTTTAAAATATATTTGTATATATGCGCTGTAGCAGATATAGCAATAACTAAAATGAGGGGGGAAAGAGCTTACCTCGGGTACGTCTGTTGTGTCAGCGGTTGGGGGGAAAAGAGAATTCCAAGATGGCGTCCGGGGTTTTTTATTAGCGTTTACCCCATGCAACTCTCGGAAAATCACGTTTCTTTCTCATGTGATTATGCAAATGGATAATTCCCGGCCACTATAAAAGCAGGAGGCTAGAGACGAGTCGGCAGTGTCCTGCAAATTGTGTGTGTGGGTGTTTCTGGCGATTGGAGTGTGTCTTCTTTTACCACGGTTATCACGGACAGGAATTCCCTCTCCTCTTGAGGTGGGCGATATTGACTATTTTGAAGTTGTACTGTTGCTGACAGAACATTTATTTTTTTTTGCCTACTACATTTTTGTTTCAAGCTATTTCGGCCCGAATATGGCGAAGGTGCGGATAAGCAGTGATATTATCAAGCCGTTCTCTGGCGAGGGAGACATTGTAGCGTGGCTGAAAAAAGTGAAACTTGTCGCACAACTTCAGCAGGTGGATGACGCAGGGAGTCTGCTACCTTTATACCTGGAAGGCGATGCGCTGGCCCTCTACATGGAAATGGAGGAGGACGATCAAAAGAAAATAGACCAGATTGAGGCTCGATTAAAGGAGGCATTTACTGATGACGCGTTTGCAGCATATAGGAAAATAACTATGGTTAGATGGGCTGGTGAACGTGTGGATGTGTGCGCCAACAAAATCAGGCAGTTGGTTGGATTGGCCGGATTCACAGGAGAAAGCTTAGAGAGACTCACAAAATTAATTTTTGTCACTGGATTCCCTGACACCATCTCAATTTCTCTTCAACAGGTGCCGAACATCAAAGCCCTGACCATGGGGGAGCTAATGTCGAGAGCGAGAATTTTGACGACGACTGGCGAACAAAATCAGGATGTGGTTGCGGCCACACGCTCACCCAACAACAGGGCCCAGAATAATCCTGTTAACGTGACCTGTTTCAAATGCAATGTTAAAGGCCACCTTGCAAGGGACTGTCGAAAACGTGGAACACGGTGTTACCGTTGCGGTGAGAGTGGACACTGGGCTCGGAACTGCTCGGGAAACGAGCAAGGGGAGGACGCATAAGCGCCAGTCTCCTTCCCAACCAAGATGTGAACACGACGCTCCCGGTGATAAGCATCCATGTTGACGGGACGCGATGTTTGCCGCTTATTGATACAGGATGCTCCAGGACAATTTTACATGCAGACCGGTGCCGGTCTTGGAGAAAAACAAACGTAAATGTCAACACAATTGGTGGAATGTCCCATGCGTGCTGCGGTGTTGGAACGGTCTCTGTATCCACTGATGAAGGTGTGTCTGCCAGAGTCGATGTATTGGTGGTGTATGGCAAGCCACTGGGATTTGACTTGCTTCTAGGGATCGACGCCATATAAGCTCTAGGAGGTGTCGTTGTCAAGCCTACAGGATCAGTGCGGCTGGGCGCCAGGAAAAGTATGAAATGCGCAGCCATTTCTATCGATGAACCAGATTTCACTGCTACCTTTGACCATCAAAACCGAACGTGGACCGCATCGTGGAAATGGTCTGTGGACCACCCCCTGAAAGGCTGCATAATCGAGTGTCAGAGTACCCAGTGCCAGCAGAAATTCGTGAAGAATACACGCAGGAGCTCCACACCTGGATAGATAATGGTTGGCTCGTGCCATACCCAGAGGATAAATTGGGACCCCCCAAAGGTCTAATTCCCCTGATGGCTGTGATACAGCAGAACAAAGCCAAAGTGCGCCCGGTGATGGACTACCGGGAGCTAAATCATTACGTAGACGCATTTACGGCCAACGCAGATGTTTGTGCGGCTAAGCTGCGTGAGTGGAGACAAAAAGGTGCTAACGTGTCTCTACTGGACCCCAGAAGAGCATACCTACAAGTCCGGGTCCATGAGACACTGTGGCCATACCAGACTGTGGAAATCGATGGGAAAAAATACTGTCTGACCCGTCTGGGGTTTGGTTTGAATGTGGCTCCCTTGATAATGAGAGTAATTGTCAGCGAAGTACTATCTCAGGAAGAAGTTATAAGCCGCGCAGCATCTGCTTACATTGATGACATTTTTGTCAATGAAGACGTGGTGCCCGCGACCCGTGTGAGAGAACACCTCGCGCAGTTCGGGTTGGAGTGCAAGAACCCGGAGCAGTTGAAGGACGGTGCACGGGTGCTGGGATTGGCAGTCAGGATGGAACGCAATGAACTGCGGTGGAAGCGAGGAAATGCAATTCCGGAGGCTCCCAGTATTGTTACGCGACGAACAATCTTTTCCCTGTGTGGTCGACTTGTCGGGCACTTTCCGTTGTGCGGTTGGCTTCGTGTGGCTTGCGGAATACTCAGAAGGAGAGTAAGTTCGGTAACGAAGGGCTGGGATGATGAAGCAAGGGACGCCGTACTACATCGTATGGTGTTCGAAACCTTAAAATCTGCGCAGCAGAACGATCCGGCACAGGGAAATTGGTGTGTGGACGGCAAAGAGCTGAATGTATGGGTCGATGCTAGCTCCCTAGCAATTGGGGCAGCCTTGGAGATGTGTGAAACTGTGTTGGAAGATGCATGTTGGCTGCGACCTGAAGATGACTCTCAACATATCAACTTGGCTGAACTGGATGCCGTATTGAAAGGCATCAATTTGTCTCTCCAGTGGCAGAGCAAGGTGCTACACATAAAGACAGATTCTGTTTGCGTATACCATTGGGTCTCGGACACGCTAACTGGAAAGGCGCGAGTACGCACCAAAGCAGCAAGCGAGATGCTTATTAGGAGGCGATTAAGCACTCTTAAGGAGCTCGTGAAAGAGTACGGGCTGACAGTGGATGTGACGCTGGTTCCATCAGCACGAAACATGGCTGACCGACTGACACGAGTGCCACAGCGGTGGTTTGAGGCAATGAAAAAGAAAAACGGTCTTGACCCAGTGATAGGCGCGGTCCACACAGACGAGCTGGATGAGAGTCAAATCATGGCTATTCACAAAGATAGTGGACATCCGGGGGTGCGACGCACTACCTACTTTGTCAGGAGAAGATGTCCAACCACGACAAAAGCAACTGTCAGAACGGTCATACAGAAATGCGAGGAATGTCAGTCCATTAACCCAGCGCCAGTCAGGTGGGAAAAGGGAAAGCTGGAAGTTAACGAGAATTGGCAGAGAATTGGAATGGATATCACGCATTATGGCACCTTCCATTTTTTAACTTTAACAGACTGTGGTCCATCGCGTTTCTCCATTTGGAGGAAATTGGCAAGGCAGGACTCGGCAAGCGTGATTCATCAGTTGGAGGCAGTGTTCCTCGAGAGTGGCGTGCCGCATGAACTCCTTTTAGACAATGACACAGCTTTCTGCAGCAATATGTTCCAAGCATTTGCATGTAAATGGGGAGTTCACTTGCGATTCCGTTGTGCATACGCTCCAGCCGGGAATGGCATAGCGGAGCGATGTCACCGTACAGTGAAACGAATAGCGGCTAGAATGTGTTGTCCCATACAGGAGGCTGTCTACTGGTATAACATCACACCAAGAGACGAAACATCTCTCTCCACTGCGCCTGCCAACAGGATTTATCAATACGAAGTTCGAGTGAAGGAGTCCAATCTCGCAACTGCGTCCCCAGGTCCCAAGAACAGCTTTTACCAGGTTGGAGATCGCGTATGGGTCAAAAGACCGCAAAATCGATGTACCACGAGGTTCGGCAAGGGTGAGGTGACCAAGGTGATCAGCCCTCAGTCGATTTTGGTGGACGGTGTGCCTCGTCACGTGAAGGATTTGCGACCTCGCCATTATGTTGTTACATCGGAGGAAGAGGGAGACTCAGACAGTATGATGTCTTCTGAAAAGACATAGAGTATGATGCAGGACGACGGAGAGGATTTTGAGCCATATAATGTACATACTGAAGAAGCGGAGGAAGGACCACCCGTTTTGCCTTTACGAAGGAGTAACCGACAGAGACGAATACTGCCCCCTGCCCTGATCGTGAAACACCGCCTATGGAGCAGACTGGTGCCAATAATGGCGATGAGGAGGATGGCAGGGAGGAAGTGCTGCCTCCGGTTCTTCGGAGAAGTACCAGAAAGATACGTCTGCCCCCCTGCCCCATTTGTGATCATGAGATCAGGGGGGAGTGTAGCAGAAGTAGCAATAACTAAAATGAGGGGAAAAAGAGCTTACCTCGGGTACGTCTGTTGTGTCACCGGTTGGGGGGAAAAGAGAATTCCAAGATGGCGTCCGGGGTTTTTTATTAGCGTTTACCCCATGCAACTCTCGGAAAATCACGTTTCTTTCTCATGTGATTATGCAAATGGATAATTCCCGGCCACTATAAAAGCAGGAGGCTAGAGACGAGTCGGCAGTGTCCTGCAAATTGTGTGTGTGGGTGTTTCTGGCGATTGGAGTGTGTCTTCTTTTACCACGGTTATCACGGACAGGAATTCCCTCTCTTCTGGAGGTGGGCGATGTTGACTATTTTGAAGTTGTACTGTTGCTGACAGAACATTTTTTTTTTTGCCTACTACATTTTTGTTTCAAAATATATATATTAATTGATTAATGAAGTTTTAGTATATTGTTAATATATAAGAAAATGTAATATTTTTCAATAGTACTCAATACGTGTGTATAGCTTACAAATAAATTAAATTATGTACACACCGTAATCGGTTTACGTAAACTGATCAACGTTTAACCATCTACATGTCCTAAGAAGTCAAAGGAACGTTAACACTTTGATTGGTTCGCACAGATCCCTACACTATATATATATATATATATATATATATATATATATATATATATATATATATATATAATATATATATGGCGATTAAGCTACACTGAATATTCGGCGTTTCATCCACTGTAGGATTCGTCAGGCTTATGCGCGAATTCTGTGGTTGTTTATCGTTTTTATAAAATCCTCAACAGAAGAGGACCATATAAAAACGATAAGCAACCACCGAATTCGCGAATAAGTCTGACGAATCCTAGAGTGGATGAAACGCCGACTATTCAGTGTAGCTTAATCACCATATATATTTTATAAATTACTAACTAGCTCTACCTACGTATTGAACACTTTTGAAGTAAATACTTAAAGTTTACTCATAAATCTATACTTTCGTATATCAATTTTATGTGAGTATATATATGTTTGTGTGCGCGTATGTGAGAAATAAATGATACGAATTCAAAGGTAAATATAACCTTATTACATCATCAAGTATAGTTTTATTTAACTTTGAATACTCATATTTTATTTCTTTTATGTATTGCTCTACTGAACTGTGTAGAGCTGTTATCATCTGTATAGGTTTGTTTCATTAAAATAATTTTATCATGACCAATTTCATTTATTACAATATACATAAATACATATCTCTATCTCTATCTATCTCTCTATCTATCTATCTATCTATCTATATATATATATATATATATATATATATATTCCGAAATTATTGATATCTCCTTTTATATCGATTTTACTGCATCGTCTTCGTACAACAGCAATATCCATACATTAATTTCCAGTCTGAAACTTTTGTACTTAATATGGTCGAAACAAAAAGATTTGTTCACCTTTGCACCAAATCCTACTTAACTGTGAAAGTCGCAATCACTTCACACTAAATAACCCATAAAATCGTCTGTAGCACTACTTTTTTATTCCTGAGTTTTCCCCAGTGATTTTCACTTAATTTTATATCAAGGAAAACTCTGCGGATCGCTGTATTATATGTCCGTTAGTGTTTATTGGTCGCCATGCTATTTAATATAAGCGATCAAATGGAAGCGACTGAAAACCGAGTTGTCTGCAATGGAATTACTGTTTCTGAAACTCCAAACTTATTACATATCAGATTGACAAGAAACTCTTGGGGTTTTACACTTTTAAATTCCGATGAACATATCTCAGCTCAAATAACAGTTTACTAGTAACAAAAACACCACAAGGCTTAACACGCTTTTTTCAATGAAAAATAAGTGTATTTATGTCTGTAACGTAAAAAGCTTGCGTTCTGGTGGGTCTTTAGTCGCTAAGAGTTTTTGTTTTATATAGCTTGTTTTTTATGCATTTCGAACGCAGAATGTTGTTGAGATACTTGAAAAAGTAATAGTAGTTGAGAGGTTTAGAGAGTATGGCGGATGAGCCAGAGTTCGTAACCCAATTCTTTCAACTTCAGCAGGGTCGGTTTTGCAATGTGTGCATTGTTGTGGAGGAGAATTTGGCCTTTTCTTTTGATTAAGGCTCGATGTTGTTGAAATTTCTAATGCATTTCATCAATTTTTTGACTACTCCCTCATCATAATAGTTTCGCCTCCATTCAAAAACTGTAATGGATGACACCGGTCCAGACCACCACCTAGTAATAAACTTTAGCTTCGGAAAGTGTTATGGAGCTTTGTCAACGTCAAACAACTGAACTGAGCGTCGCCGGTTGTTGTAAAGAACTATATTTTCATCGCAAGTCAAAACCCAATCAAGAAACGAGTCGTTCTTGTTGAATAAAAAAAATGGAAGATACTACTTCATAACGGCGTGTTTTTTTTTTCTTTCTTTTAGTTGTCGTTCAATTCGTGAGCCACTCATTTTTCAAGATTTTCATCTTTCCAATCTATCTCCAGCAGTTGAGAAATCGTCGTATACATTGCGTTTAACTTAAAAACAATTCTTGAACAACGGTGCGTAGATTAACTTCGACTACGGCTCTTAATTGACCATTGTCAACAAGCGATAGGTGACTAAGACGCTTATCATCTTTAAGACTCTTATCGTCCTCACGAAATTTCTTAAATCGCCATTGTGCTGTGCATTCAGCAGTTGTTTCTTGGCCAAATACTTCGTTAATATCTCGAGCTGTTTCAGCATGGTTTTGGCCTCCCTTGAATTAGAATAAGAAAATTGTGCGAATTTGCGTTTTTCCATTTCGTATTAAACATTCTTAAAAGAAAACCCAATTGTTTTAAGAAGATTGTAATTTAAACGATATTTTAAAATGATACATAAAATTAAGATATTATAACGAAAACCTCATTGAAAATACATCATGTGAAATTAAACTTAAATATTCCACAAGAACTCTCTTCTACACCTCGATAACATAATTATTTGATCTTCGAAGAATTATGCCCTTGATTATTATTTAGAAACACCGTTATATTGTATGCACATATATTACATGATATTATTCAATAACAAAGGATATAATGTTTTTGAATTTTTGAGATGACGGTTAGTTATTCGTATCATTCGAATTCATCGGACTACTGTTCTCATCTTGAGTATGATTTTCACAACGTTTCGGTCGATGTAATATTCTTCAGGGGTATCTTCTCGAAATCACGAATGTTTCTGTCGAACTCGAAAGTCTAGGCGGAATTTCGAGAGGAACACTTTATGTACTTCACTGAGGTAGCATGCACTTATATATATATATATATATATATATATATATATATATATATATATATATATATAATATATAGATTGGATATAGCTCGTAAGTAATCCGCAATTCTATTTTTTGGTTGTCCATACTACAGATCGAATCAACTTTCAGAAGAATATCATTTTTTACAATTGATTTTTCCAAGTACTCTAAGCACAGCGCGGGCAATTCTATAACGAATTTTAGGAGCCTTAAACCTATTTTATTTCAAATTGTAAATACCATTGTTCATTGCTATTTATCAATATATATTAACGTATATCTATATATTGAGTTTTACGTAGCATCTCTATTCAGTCAGCGCTGGTGCTACCCCCGTGAAGTAAGAAATGGTTTCGCTCGAAATTCTGTTTGAATTCCCGAGTTCGACAGAAGCATCTACCCAGTCTTGGACAACCGGGTCACCCTACCATACAGACAGTATCAAAGAGTGGTCACACAATATACATTGATACCACCATGTTTCAGCAGCTCAACAGGAATGCCATCCATCCCAGCGGCTTTGTTCGAGTTAATCTGTTTATAAAGACAACTGTTTCCACGAGAGTCGGTTCAGCATCAAGTTTCGGACGAAAGGATGCATAATTTCATCTGGAGAGGTTGAAGAGGGTTTCGGAGCATAGGCCTGGCGAAGTAAAGCATAATATGTCTTAAAACTCTATGATCGTAGGCAGTATGTATCTTTCTGGACAGATCAGACGACCATTTGTCATTTTATTTGGCGCACACAACACTAGACCCCACTCAGCAAAAAGAGACTTGGGCAGCGAAAATTGGCCTATTTAGAAGTGAAGAGTTGAGAAGTTTCAGATGAACGTTCCGTTTTTTATCAATTTAAAAGTTTATTAGATCAGCAAATCAATCTCGATGTCTGGGAACCTTCAAGCCAAGATCTTCAACTACTTTTTGGTATATTGTATCTCTTACTGCTGTCCAATCATAATTTTAGAAATTTACTTGGTTAAAAGCAGATTTCAAGGAACTTCGTACGACTGGATACTTAAATTTGTAAACATCAATATGCGTATGCACTTTGACTTCAATGAAACGGCTTTTCTTACGAATTGGAATTTTGACCATTAAATGATCAGTACCACAATCGCAACACGCATTACTCTAACTTTGCAAAGATTCCTAAGATCACCACGTATACACAGTATGTAATTAAGTAAATGGCCATGTTTATACTGGGAGAGAACCAGATCTCTTTGGTTTTTCTGTGATAAAAGGTGTTGGTGCTTCTTGATGACTATCGACTCACATTAGAGTTGTTTTATGGTGAGCTACTTCTTGGCAAAATACACTATCACAAGACCCCTCCCCCAAAAAACGTTTTCGGAGATTTTATTGAGCTTTAATGTTCCTGTTGACAGTTGGGAGTCCCTAGCGTATTATCGAAAGCACTTTATGGAATTGATATACAGGGGCGCATAAAACTTTGAATAGATCGAACAAGGGTACAGATAGCATGTAGGAAATACCAAACTTTATTGCCCAATCATGGTGATCTTTGGATCTGTGAAATGTGTGACCGGGTTTAGTTGTCCAAGGTAGGTCTCGTTAATCACATAAAAGCGCACAATGATTCTGTTGCTGTTAGTTTCTTCCAAACCAATGACCATCTTCAATGGCATGTCTGCCTAAAGGTGTGCAAGTCGCTGGCAGGACTGAAAAGTCATCTTTGGACACATGGACGTTCAGTAACTGAGTAGTGGTACTCGTCTCATAAGACGTAGCAATCATCATTATACATACGATTATATAAAAGTAATTTTTGTGTGTGTGTAACTTCCTCATATATTCTGAGACGGCTGAGCCTTCCTTTTGCAAATTTCACCCAAAGCTAATTTATGTATTTGGCAGTGTTTTTAGATATGCTGTGTATAGAAACCCGTCCAATAAGTATCGGAAATCGAAGACATCCGATCTTAAAATGGCTTTTCTCTGGTTAAGATAAAAAGAAGAATTTTGGCAAGGGAACATTTTAGGTTACGCCGGTCATGGAAGATAATAAATCACAGCAAATCATTTCTTCTAAAAAGACAGAACTATTATAATGTAGAGATATAGTTTAATAGTAGAGCATTTGAATACAGATCGGGTCATTACTGTTCCCTGTGTTTATCTAACAAGTATATTTTATTTATTTCTAATTAATGTGTTCAAAGAAATGCCATTTAAAATATCACCAAATTATTTCTTCGTTTGAATATTTTAAAACTAAACATTAATCAAAAGTGACTTTTTCAGTGCATTATCGTCAAGACAAAATATCAACTGACGTGATATTTTAAACAAACACTGACGGGATTTGATGAACGATATTATCATTATTATTTTTATACATCGTTTTGTGAATTAGTCCACCTCTCCAAGTCATCTATAGATAAACTGTTTCGCTTTATCAATCTCCTTTAGTGTAGCTAGACTATCACCCTTCTACAACCTACAAGCATCGTTAGTAGCATCCAGTTCTACCCTACGGTCCGTGGAATCGGTGCCTGGAAGCGACGTCCTCAGATTTCTATTTATATACAGAAAACTGACCGCTATTTTTACAGTGCTCGGTATGTTTGTTTATTTATAAACAAAGAGATAACGTTATGTTAAGCTAGCAGCTGGTGAAGTCGCTTTTAGGAAGTTCTTTATTCGTGGTGGGGTGTTTAAAATAGTAGTCATCCAAAGACAGACATCTACAAATTCATCAATAATTTTTAAATACAACATTTCAAATAATCTTTAAAGTCGTCTTGTATGCTTTAATATAATATGCAATTGAAGGAATTATACGATTACACGAAACACAAAATACGAAACTTATAAATAACGCAGATATTTGGGAAGCAAACAGATTCAATATACAACGTTTTCTTTAGGAGAGACACATTTTTCAATTGCTTCTTTTAGTGGCTTTATTTTTCTGAAAGCTTTGCTTCCGTTTCCCATTTGGCCGCTTTGGGCTTTTTTCCTGAAATAATTAGCTTTAACTATTATAGTCTGTAATAATAAATTTAGAATTCTTAGAGGAATTTGAGGATGTGACCAATTTTTTTATTATCATTTTCCAAAGAATATACACGCACAAAATGGCACATGAATTGAATTCTTTGTCTCCTCATTTTTTTTTTTTTTGGTCTTTAACTCTAAGTTAATCCATAGGGTGCTTGTCACCCCAATTTTGCTTAAGTGCCCATTATTCCGAGTTGGCAATTTATTTCTTTTTCTACACCCCCCAGAATTCCCCTGTCTGTGAGGGCATAGCAAAGGTGGCGTGGCACAATTGTGTCCCAGTTTCCCATTGGCGATGAATCAGATTGAAAGGTAATGTTTATGCAATGAATACATATTCATTTTCTTGCTATTTCAATTCATGGAAACAGTTTATAGTCATCATAGATATTATAAAATAGCACAAACCTGGGCATCCCCTGGGTATTTTTAAATAAATGTGATCTAAATCTAAGATTTAAATATTTTTCTTAATTTTATGAATCATTTTATTGTATTGTTTTTTACTTATTACTAAAAAGCTAAAAGTAATTCAAACTATTCTACATTGACTGTAGATACATTCGAAACGAACAGGTAACTTTATTTTACAAAGTAATAAAACCATACCTTTTTCGTATTCAGGTGTATAAGCACGCCATGGGATTAACCAGGTTTGGCACACCCAGGTGACGAACGCAGCGTTTAAAAAAAATTAAAAGTTCATAAAAAGAGAGGAGGGGATGACTGCCCTATCTTTCATATCTCACCATCACCCTGCACATCCTTATTTTTCTCTAACTCCTGCTTATCCCCGTTCCTTTTACTCCCCATCTATCGATGGCATGCTCACATGTTTGTGTTCTCCGTTTTTACAATTTCTTTCGATCTTATTAAATAATTTATATGAATGTGACTAAAATGCTAATATATATCTATTTGAAAAATTGAATGAACGGTATTGTGTGCGTTTTTATATAAATAAATTAGTAGTTTGTTTCGTGTTTACAAAAAACACTTGAATAGACCCTCAATTATATAAAGTTTTGCTTTAAGTAGTGGATTTTTCGAATCAATAATGAAGAAAGCCAGTTTGTATGTATGTGACATCAATTGAAATGGATGGCTCTCGTCTAGGAGAAGCCCCATGTTTTGACAAGCTTCTGGGCTTGACCTTCTCTCCTGATCTGAAATGGAACACGTACATCAAGTCTGTTGCCGAAGTCGCTGTACAGATGGTGGGATCCTTCTACCGCCCCAGAATATATCTAACTACTGATGCAATTCTCTATCTATATAAAAGCCAAATACGTCCAAGGATGGAGTACTGCTGCCATATCTGGGCAGGAGCTGCTAAAAAAAACCTATCCTGCCTTGACAGAGTACAAAATAGACTTCGTGGCTTAGTGGGGGATGCCCTTTTCTCTTCCCTGCAACCTCTCTCCCACAGAAGAGACGTTGCGAGCCTATCCTTGTTTTATCGTTATTTCCATAACAGGTGCTCGTCTGAACTCCAATCTCTGGTCCCCTCTCGCCAATCTTTTACAAAAAAAAAAAACACCCGTCAAGCTGAATCCACTGTCAAAAACTTTCCCCACTCTTTATCTATGCCTAAATCCAAACGTAGATTGCATGAACAAAGCTTCTTTCTTCGAACTGCACGCCTGTGGAACTCTGTTCCGTCTGTCTGCTTCCCTCCTGACTACAACTTGGATGTCTTCAAGTCCAACGTAAACAAATTCCTGATGAACCGCCCCCTTACGTATACAGTTTAAATATCCACACTAATGTACTGTACTCACAATAACCCTTATCCCTGAGTGGCTTCCGGGCCTTGATAAGTGGTGACCACCTTGTAAAAAAATGTATATATATATATATATATATATATATTTTGATAGGTAGTAAGATAGCTATCGATATCTATCTATATCTATATATAGATATACGTATACATATATATGAAATTACCGTGTTACACGGACAGGAACTAATGAAGTTACTCATGTTCTATATCTTTGTCTTTTTTTAGTTACAGCGTATAATTGTTTCGGTTCCAATGTTCCATATAATTTTATAATTATTTACTTATTATAGTGTTGCGCAATAGGGCATTTCATCAATACAATGCAAGAACCAATTATTCAAAAAGTTTTCACATCCTTGCGAGCGAGATTCTGTTATCAATACGACCATAGTTCATTTTTTTTATATAACATATGAAATGTCAAGAATCCGTTATAGATAGTTTGTCATCAAAGACACTTACCATTTTATGTTATTTCGCCAACTGCACAGGCAGCCGGAATTTCTTTTGCTTTGGAAACGAGCTTTATTTTTTAAACTTCTGATAGTGCCGGATAAAAATGATTGGTTCGTGGCAGCATTATAATAATTTATGTATATTTTAAATTAATTGAATTACAATGTATATAATTTATGATAATTATTACACAAGATATTTTTTTACTATTTACGTATTAATGACGTAGTAGTTTTATAGACATATGTAAAGTCTGTACATTATTTGTTTTATACTTCCGGTTATTTTATGATTTACTGTTTTACATTTATTAAGCTATTATGGCTTTTTACGATATTTGTTGTTTTTTGTTACTTATAAATAGTTATTTACTTTTAAAATTTGAACACATATCTAAGGAAATATTAGAAACACTAGAGGGAAACCTCCGATCTGTCGTGGAATGGGGACAAAAATGGATTGTCACATTCAGTGCTGCCAAGACTAAGCTTGTTTCCTTCAATAATTACAAGAAACCTTCTCTACCACCAATAGCAATGACCAAGAAAACATTACCTGAAAATACTTCCTTTAAACTCCTCGGCCTAACGGTTACAAGGAACATGAATTGGAATAGACACATTGAGAGCATTGCCAAGGCTACTGCGAAGAAGGTGGGCTCTCTCTACCGGGCTAGAAAACTACTTACGCCTGAAAGTATCCTATACCCCTATAAGGCCACCATTCGCTCATGTATGGATTACGATTGATACATTTGGACTGGTGCATCTTCTCTTTGCCTCTGTCTCCTGAACAGGGTTCAAAAGAGAGTCGCCACCATGATAGGTCCTGAACTGTCATCTAGACTTCAGTCTCTGTCCCATCGACGAAATGTTGCATCCCTCTACCTGTTCTACAAGTACTTTAATGGTGAATGCTCTGACGAACTACAATCACTCGTACCCCCTCGACGCGAATACCTCCGACAAATAAACTAAATCCCGCCCCTTCACAGTAGAAATCCCTAGGGGTAAGAAAGTCTTCTACTCCAAACGTTTATTCCCCAGAACATCTAGATTTGAAATTCCCTTCCGGTATTCTGTTTTCCCAACGGTACTGACATGCAGAAGTTCAAATGTAATGTGAACAGACATCTTGCGATTCATCTTCCTTAATAATATCCCTGCAACTTATGTCCCCGATAGTAGCCCTTTATTTCAAAGTGGCACTGTGCCTTGTTTGGGATGAAAATTGCACAAAATATTTATGTCTGAAATTATGATTATGTCAGAATCAAATGCACGCATTTCAAACGATTTATCTTCATATAATTAGTCAGATGTGACTACCATTTACATCAATTCAGTTCGTGTATCCCTCAGCAACTTATATATATATATATATATATATATATATATATATATGTGTGTGTGTGTATTAATTTTCATGTTTATCCTGAATCTCTTCATTACAGCTGTTTCGTTAATGGGGTGGCAATTTTATGATTTTATGCTTTCATAAAAATCTCCTTTCTCACCAACTCGTCAGGTGCGATTTCCATTCGATATTTCTAACAAAAAGATACTTTTGTACATTACAAACCTGGTGCGTTCGTTTGTGGAATAGGAATTCCATCCCCAGATCAGCCATAAGAATTCTGACTAGAAAAATATCGGGGAAACCAATGCTAACAATAAACTCTCTGGATTCATACGATATGACGCTGACTACGTATTTAATCCGTAAATAGGATTTTGCAAATACTGTCGAGTTCTTTACTTCAAATCTAAATTGCTCCATAAATAGCAAAATAAGGAAACGACATTTTTTGGTATAACATTTCTAAAATCATAATGTCAATAAAAACTTATCACGTTTGGTTTTTAAAACAGAATTTTAAACATTTATTTCTAAAAAAAATTCGTGCGCTAAACATAATGATTTATTGCTATTTGTTTAGTTTAAAAAATGAATTTGTAGCTTAACAATAAGAAAACGTTGTGCAACTTAAATCATATATTTTGTTAATGGATATGTATGTGATATGATTCATGCTGAGCTTCTAATAATTCAACGCAGAAAAAATATTGAACGTTGTTTTAGTTATTCCTTATATATCTAATGCGTTTAACACCGGTCGCATTTGACAAGAGAATATTTAATGCAGTCTTTCAATTCTTATGATAGCGAAAATAACATGAAATCTGATTTCTCGACGATGATGGACAGTAGTGCAATCTATTTGCGATATCACTTCAATTATTGATATGATTATGATAGGGTTGAGACAAAATCAACCGAAAACTGTAAGCGTCTCTGAAAATATGGAGAGCTTGTCAACCTGTCATCGGGTTAGGATTTTGTCGGGAAAATAACTGTAATCTCTATGGAACAACAGCAGAAATAATCGCAAACGTTTTCTTATATATATATATATATATATATATATATATATATATATATATATATACACACACACACACATACACATATGTATAGAAAACGAGAAAAAGAGAGACAAAGAAACATAGAGGCACACACATGCATATAGAGAGTAAAATAAATTTCTGTCTCGCTCTATATACATATATATACATATAGATATATATGTATGTGTATATTTTATGTATGTATATTTTTTATATATACAGATACGCACACACACACGCTCACATACACACACACGCATATATTTATATATATATATATATATATATATATACTGGTTAAGAGACTCGACGTTGCCTGGGATATAATGTTCCACACTTCCAATACACGCCTCGGAGTGGAATCTTTTCTTATCACATCTGATCTTTACCTTCAACTGGTGCTCGAAGAAAGAGACTAGATCCTAATCAGCCATGATTTAACCCCGCGTTTTTTTTGCAATCTAGACGTCCAAATCACTATTCTGGCCACGGCTAGAATTGCAAGGAACACCATTCGTCTCTCCTACGGTGGGTCGGCGCTGTGGATGACGTAGGACACGTCCAGCGGGCGTAGATGCTCAGCATAGATGCGAGCTGTAAGCTCGTTGACATACGCCCAGTATCGTCTGTCCGCTACACTCGGAGAACGCATGTTCCGGCGTTTCCTCGGCTGGGGTCCTGCAACGGGGACATTCGGACGATCTCACTAGTTCGGCACCTTTCAGCATGGCATTGAGAGGCAACGCATTTCTAGCCAATCAGCATGTAAAGTAACATAGCATCAAGCTCCCCCGGGAGCAGATATCCCACGAGAACCCCAAACGCTCGACGAACAAGTCGTCTGCGGCTCCCCTCACTTATTCCTTATAGAGTTCCTTTCATGTGAACCGTAAAAGATCGGGTAATTCTGAAAGGTTCCTTCGCGCAGCCCTACACTTTCTCAAGAACTGCCTGTAGCTCTACTGCTTCCGACGTGCCTCGATCTTGTGGTTGAGATTGAGGTTAGGAAAAAGCGGCCTTAACGTAGACTCTTCTCTCAAGGTTCAGCCCAGGAAGGCCAGCTTTTCGGCGTCTAGATGACACGTCAAATCGGGCATTCCAGAATCTCCCTCACACAAACGTGCAATACAAATCTGTCTGCGAAACAAATGTTCCCTTTTATCCCAAAGAAGCGAAGACAGCTTTCTGTGAGGGATTTTAGATCATTCTTAAGCAGGGGAAGTGCAAACTGTCGGTAAATGATGAGCAGAAAGATGTAGAAGGCACACGGTTCCGCTCTGCCATTCAAGGATAGTTTTTTCGAAACCATGAGCTGCACCCAGCTTCGACCGTTGATATTACATTCGATCAATTCTTTTGATGCTGAAGATCCGGTCCAAACCACACGCCGAGGACCAAATCGGGCCATCCGTCGAGCTAAAAGGAGCAGAAAGAGAGTCGGTGTGCCTCTAATCCTTTAACCGCAAACTGGCGTTGCTGCGGTCGATTTTGGCCCCCATGGTCTTCTGGCCACTTGTCCATTTTGGCCCCCGTTATTTTGATCCCCATGTAAACACCTTTGTCACCGTTTCATGTCTCCTAAGCTAGACACAAAGACAGTAATATCATCGGCGAACGCGGAAACTCTGGCTCTCGATCCGCCAGGCAGAGCGACCCCACAAAAGACCGGACTTGCCTCCCGGTGCCTCAGCTAGCAAAGTAGTGGCTCCAACGCAAGGCAATGAACCAGGGGAGATAGCAGACAGTCCTGATGCACGGACCGAGAGATAGCGGAAGATTTCGAATGCTTTCCGTTTACCTTTACCAATGCGGTCGACGCGCGGTACAGTACTTAGATTCATTTACGGAAGCTAGAAAGTGATGATCGACTTTATTAAAAGCTTTGTATTGATCCAAATTGAAAAGCGCCGCTTTTGTGTCGATTACCACCCGTCTTTCTAAGATCGTACGGATCAGGTGCAAGTTGTTTTGAATCGATTTCCTTTTTACGGCATAGTTCTACCCTGGTTCGATCAATTCGCCAATAAGAACCTGAAGCCGATTCGATAGGACCTCGACCAAAATATTTAGCTGTGTTTAATAGAATTATAGGCCTGCAATCGTCTGTTACTTCCCTGCCATGCCTATAAGTTTTCCTCAGCAATGTAATCATGCCCTTGGTGGCTTGACCCGGGATAGAACCCTTGTCAAACTAGTGGTTGAACATATACGTCACAATCGGTATAACCATGGATGACAGCCTCAAATACAATTCGTTCGACAGACATTCAAGTCCAGACAATTCTTTGCAGCCGACCTGCTCAAGTGCAGTCAGGGCCTCAATCTGTAAGCCTGCCCACACAAGCGGCCGCTCTAGCCGGCGTCAGGGCGGTGGGAGTCGACCAAATTATCACCAAATTCGTGGACAGAGATATCAGGCTGTTGGGTGAAACGCTCTTCGAAATACTCGAGAAATTCCACGAAGATCTCCCGAGTCAGTCTCAGGGTACGTCTGTCCGGGTGCTTGACGTTATCTGCATACTTGTCTGAGCCATGCATTGAAACCTACCCACGTATGTCTTAATCGGAGTTCACGGTTTCGTTGACTACTTTCCTAAGCCTAGCCTTAACTACTTGGTCCTTGTAACGCTCGCTAACCGCGCTAATTCCTGACCTGTAGAATACCATAAACACATAGCCTAGCCAACTTTTACTCTGACTGCTTCATCTTATATCTGCTGCGAGTACGTGACGGAGAATACCTAATCTTAGCTTTTAGGCTAACCCACTAGGTACTTGATGGACGCCCCCCCCCAAAAAAAAAACTCTAGTTAGTTTACCCAGAAGTATCGTATCTCCCGTAGGGAGGTATTTAACTTCCCTCCCAGTTTGGGAATATTCCTCCGATTATGACATACCATAATTAGTTCATGGTTCGACTGTCCTAGCCAGTGGAACATGGAACAATCTCGGAGCTCTATGCCTCCTCTTTTAACTAACATCGTATCCAGTTAGGTGCTTTTGGTCCACGTCCACATCTCCCGCTGAGGGTGCTCGATACGGAACCTGTCGACCAGATCGCATCTAGCCATCAGATCAGCCAGGCTGGTGTCGCACCTCTCCAACACTCTAGCTTCTTCTCCTACCTTATCTATACTGGGGATAAGGATGGCATTCGAATTCTCCAATAGAACTGCATGCTTCAGACCGGCGAAAAAAGCGTCAAGATCGTAAGAAGGAGGCGACCCTCTCTCCAGCGGTGCTAAACGCATGAACCGCAACGACCCGAAAAAGCTCTTTTTGACGGCAACATCGACCACGAACAGCCTTCCCACGTCGTTCCCGTGGACAACGTCTACCGTCGCGGACAGCATGCGTATGACCAGTAGGGAGACGCCATTTCTCAGCGCGTTCCCATATGCTGAAATGACATCGTAATATCTCGACAGCACCTGAAAATCTAAAGATGGAACGAAGTGTGTCTCTTGTAGCGAGGCCACATTCACACTCAGGAGCAGGTCTCTCTGGACGCGAGCTGTTCGGTCTGAGGACCTTAAACCATTCGCATTCAAACTTGACAGCTTATGAGCCATGGTTGGGTACTCACCTACTGAGTGAAGATTCGGACTTGGGAATTAAATAAATAAAATATCAGTATGGAAATGATAAAATAATTATAAGAATGAAAAAGAACATTAAAAGAATAAATGAATATAAAAATAGAAAACTGATAAAGAATCATATAAAAAGAAGAAATACGAAAATTTAAAGACAATCGAAAAATGAATAAACAAAAACTAAAACGAATAAGTAACAGTCGAATGCAGCCTCTTGATCCTTTATAAGAAGGAGTATGACTATGTTCATATATGCATAAAAAATGTATTTTGGTGTCCAAAGAGTAGATATTTTAAAAATATTTTTAAATGATATAATGTTTAAATTTCTCCAAACATTAAAGAAACAATTATAACAGACAAGGAAATAAACCATATGATGTTCTCATTTCATATTTTGTTGTTCTTATTTTGCAAAAATATTATATATATATATATATATATATATATATATATACTTCATTTAATCACATAAATTAATATACGAAAGTACAAATTTATATACATATATATATATATATATATATATATATACTTCATTTAATCACATAAATTAATATACGAAAGTACAAATTTATGCGGAAAGCAAGTATTTACTTCAACAGTGCTCAATACGTAGGTAGAGCTAGGTAGTAAGTTATAAAATATATATGGCGATTAATCGCGATATATATTTTATAACTTACTATGTATACACATATATATATATATGTGTGTGTGTGTGTGTGAATGTATGTATTTATATATGATGTGTGCGTATTTGTTTGTGTGGGTATAACATAAATATTATACGTTTTATACCTACAGACAGCTGTGTTTCATGCGTTCGCAATCATCAGTGTACGGAGGGTACAATTCTTACTGGTCGGGCGATTAAAACTCGGCCAGGAATGGCACCTTTGACACTATTTGTACACCGTTACTTCCGGATCACTAAAAATTGCATAAAAAATTAAGAGAATTTATCAAGCTAAAAACGCCAAAATGCATATATATATATATATATATATATATATATATATATATATATATATATATATATATATATATATATAAATACGCACACGTACAGTGAGGCATAATGAAAGAAAAATAAGATAAACAAGTACAGAGTTGGGGTGTGAATTAAGCGGACAAAAATCACCATCTTCGAAATGCAGTGCGTCCGTCATTGTCGTTTATGTTTAAGGAGTTTGCTTTTTCGATTTGTATTTTATGTACACATACATTTTTGCTGCTATTTTATTTCGACGTCCAATTTCGCGCGATTTGATAGACAAGCGAGCAAGTAGAGGTGAACACGGAACGATTCTCAGATAATAACAACGTGTGCATTTATTTATATTTACTTGATTGGTATGTGTCATGTAATAGAATTCCATACTTCATATGTCCTTAGCTTATCCTATTACAAAAGTATCAGCTTCATATACAAAGGTATACACACCGACACACGCACATAAGCACACACACACATTTACAGTTGATGGTATACGAAATCCACCTTTGTATACTTTCTTTATACTTCACGTGTAGAACAGCATGGCAATCATTTTCTTCAAATCCATATCATTAAAGTCATTTATACACAGACTCACACACACACACACACACACACGCACACACACACACCCACATACACACACACACACACACACACGTATTTATGTTCATATAGTTAGCAAGAAGAAAAGTAAATTATCTGTTAGTTTTCTACCTATCAGTTTATCTAAGTGTATATGTATATGTTCATCTATCGATCTATGTATCTATCTACATATCTATCTATCTATCTAAAGTTGTGTGGAAACTGCGAAGATTGGAATCGCCATGTTTTGGTAGATCTTGCACCTTGGTGACTAGTCAAGTTGCAACGGAAGTTATTTGAACAGCTGATCAGAGGGCGACGTTTCGTCTGTCCTGTGTCACGGTATGCTGGAGCATCGCTGAATTGGATTAAAGGCCTCGAATAAAGAAAATAATCTAAAAGGTTTCCTACAAGCGGGGCAATGTCTCAGAATTGAGACGTATAAGAACCAACACAAGCCAATTTCGTCGATCACTCCTTTGTTGGACTTGTGCTTGGAAGTGAAATAAAATATGTAAAAAACAGCAATTCGTCTTAGGCTGTTATAAACTCTTGTTACAACAGATTTCCAGTTCCACAAATGACGGATAAAATTCTAGGTAGACTCAAAAAGACAGACGCGGCAAACAGCAGAAAACGGGTATATCGTAAAATATATATGTTATGTGTAATTCTCTTGACGCACGCATCAACACACCTAGACGAGACTAATGACGAGCCATTGAATAGACTGTTACGTATATATAAATAATCCAGTGACGGTAAAATCCAAATATATAACTTCAAAAAAGTTATATATATATATATATATATATATATATATATATATATATATATATATATATATATATATATATATAACTTTTTTGAAGTTATATATTTGGATTTTACCGTCACTGGATTATTTCTCTTCCACCAGACTATCCATTCACGTGTAATCACCTTTTTCTTCGCCATATTCACTCTGCTTCACTTTTTTGTTATTAAGTAAGATCTTTGACTTACTTGTTGTTTCATCAAATACTTTTTGCATGCAAAAGATTAAATATGTTTTTAACTCATTTCAAAGTGTTTTTAGCATGTTTTATTAACTGTTTGCTCGTATATGTATATATGTATATATATATATATATATATATATATATTATCTAGCAATATATATATATATTATCTAGGAATCTAACTATATATATATATATATAGTTAGATTGCTATATAATATATATATATATATATAGTTAGATTGCTAGATAATATATATATATATAGTTAGATTGTTAGATAATATATATATATATATATATATATATATATATATATATATAGTTAGATTGCTAGATAATACAACATATGATCTAAATAGTGAAGAACCACATCCATCCATTAAGGGTTCCTCTAAATAAACGGCGGTGCAAAACAACGCAAATACGTATATATATATATATATATATATATATATATATATATATATATATATATATACACGTTTAACTATCAGAGTTTATACTTGGACATATAAACAGCACTACCACCACTGTACAACACATATAGCAGCATGCAAGCGCTCACAGTGCAAGCCAATTGGATTGCGTGAAAAACAACATTAAGGAGCGTGATATATATATATATATATACATATATATATATATATATTGTTTTTAAAATATAATTATCCACTGATACGTGTTTCGTCCACGACTCATCCGAGTGACTGAATTTAGCGGTATTCGAAGTCAGGACCCCACGGTAATATGCCTTAACTCTTAACCTGCTCGTCTATCTCGCACGACTCTTTGAATATATCGCGATTTACTTAGATGTTATTTTCTTTTTGTTTGTTTTCGCGATACGTTTTGAATGAATTCAATTATTTACGAAAGTGCATTTTTACCTAAATGTGAGCTAGGAATACTTTTTCCTTTGACCAATTTTGTACCGCCCCACATGGAGAGTTTCATATATATTGCTTTTTAAATTATAATTATCCACTGGCACGTGTTTCGGGTTCGATTCAAGCTAATGTGCCCAAGCCATATGGATACATTTTTTATTTTTGAAATCGCAACTTTATAATATATAAAAAAATCGATAGAACATTAAGTCTATAATAATATATACGAAATCTTCAAGAATTAAAATATCATATTTAAGCGTACTTTACGACCGGGCTTTGCCGGGCGTTCGTGCTAGCTTAGATAAATACTTTTGCAGTTTTACAATAATATCAGAGCGTCTTTATTTACACTGAACATGCGCAGAATGCCAACATCAATTTATTACATATGAATGAGTCTCTTGTGAAATCTTCACTGGCCCCTTTAGTATAAAAGTAATATATTAAGAAGAAACGTACACGTATATATAAAAGGCACTTTATTGTGTTTGAGTGTATGTGAAGTTCGTTTCCATTTGGACTCTAAAACGGCCGATATTTTTTTTTGATTTTCACACGAATGCAATTTATGTTTATGGGATTATGGGGGTATTTTTATATCGGTTTTGTGTCAGAAGGTCTGCGATAAGTATCGAAAATCGAAATATTCCGATTAAAATGTACAATTCCATATTCATCAAAGTTAACGCCTTTATACACCCTAATATCACAATTGCATTTCTCACTGAACAAGTAGAATTCCCAGCGTATATAGTCTATAGTGAACTCTTTGAAAAGAAAGGAGTGCAATCGAAATAGATGTTTCTGTTTAGAGTCCAATTGAAGCATAGCGCTTGAATGTTTTTTATATTTAACTTTAATTCAAACCATTATATAAAATAATTTTATAAAATAAGGTTCCCTCACACATTATTGCGGACTAAGTCTCTTCAGAAAGGTATGTGAAGCCTCCATCCGGTGCACCTTGGCCTGTCCCCGACTAGAGCAGGCAATAAAAGTATTGGAAAGGTGGATTCACATTCAATCTCAGGCACCACCGAGTTTCCTTGCTAGTATTATTTAAAATGCAGTCGCCTGTGTGTGTACATCAAGTTAAAACCAAAACTGTACAAAACAAACGCCGAGAAAGCCGGTATTTTTGATCGGCAGTGCACCGCATGAACAATGTCTAAACTTTAGAAAAATATCCATTAAGGGAATCTGCTTTCCAGCCACAAAATAACAAAAGTAACTAATTTTTTATTCACCGAATTAATTTTATTATGCTCACTAACTCCTCAAGTTGTACATGTGTATGTGTGTATGTCAAGTTGGAGGAATGGGCTTGGTGGAGGGCAAAGGCAAGGCTATGCAGAGAGATTAAGTAAAAGAAAATAGAAAATTCTTTAGAAATATAACACTTTTGCCTACGAAATAAACGACGTTGTATTGTTGAATATTTTCTGACTGTTCACTGTTTGTTCCTGATAACTTGGAATCTATAGGCGCTTATTTTCTTTCAATTTTTGTGTTAATATTAGAATTTTAATTTACGAAGTCAATGATGTCTTTCTGATTAGGTTCCAATCCCACGAAAATTAGTAATTATCATTTCCTTCTCTAATAATTATGGAAGAATGAAAAACTAGTGTCTGTAGTATATAAATAATGGTCAATATTTGTTTTAAAATAATGTGTGTCAAGTTATATGGTTAAAAATGATGTGTGTCAATTTTTTTTTCATTCGTATGAACCTCATCAGCCTCTTAAAAAGTTGAACGCGTTTTTTTAATTAAACGAGTGTCAACCTAATTGCGTAAGCATGTAACAATAGTGACTGTAACAATTTAAAAAAAAATGTTTATTTTTATTGGATGTCACTACTTATAAAGACCCGAAGGCCACTCGAGGATAAGGGTTAATGAATGTAAGGTGGTAGTGTAGTAATAATTAACGGTGTAAATTGGGAATAATTTGATTATTTATGGATGCGGCACAACAAGAACTTGTTTACATTGGATTTGAAGAATACTATGCTGTATTCAACCGAGAAGAAGGCGAGTAAAACAGTACTCAGCAGGAGGGTAGATGTGGGAAATAATCTGCGTTTAGATTTAGAAACAGAGTGGGCGGATCGTATATAATGATTGTACCTATTTACAATGCCTCTCTACGGGGCAGAGTTAGACACCAGGGTCGGTTTTTAACGTGGAGAAAAGGTACAAAAATAAAAATTGTCTCAGTCGTGAAGGACTGCTCTTCCACCGAAAGAGAACAAGAAATGGAAGTGCAGCATCTGAAGAACAGATACTGCACTTTGATCTTGGCCAAAAGGCCAAGTATTATTGTTATTAATGATTATAGCTAGTCGATGATTTTTGTGAAAATTTGGCAAAGAGGAACCATAGACTGGAGTTCAGTCGTGCCCTTGCAATGAAAGTAGCTATAGAACAGAGGGAGAGAGCGAGAGAGAGAGAGCGAGAGAGAGAGAGAGAGAGAGAGAGAGTTTCGCAACGTCTATTTTGGAGGAAAGAGGATGCAAGGGAGTGAAAATGGTATAACCTACTAGATTTCGAAGCCGGTTTTGAACTATGCCTTAGCTGGATACGACGCGCCGAGCAGATCCTGCTTTGATGTGACAACAGTAGTCCATTTTAGAGCGTATCTGGCTCTCATAGATGATTGCATCGACAGTGATATATATATATATATATATATATATATATATATATATATATATATATAGAGAGAGAGAGAGAGAGAGAGAGAGAGAGAGAGATTAATAATTACGACTTGAATACGAGCAGCTCATCAGCGAATCAAAATTGTAGCAAGTAATGTATTGTATTTCGGTATCTTTCCTCTCGTACAATCTGCTTTATAGCAAGCGAAATAACGTTTTCAAGTGTTTTTTTTTTATTCTTGGTTATATGTCTACGCCAGCGATAAACTTACGTGAAAGCAGCATTTCTTTCTATAAGCTTAATTATTTAAGTAATACTGACAGCAATTTTTTGTCTCCGTCATTGTATTGAGATCTGCTCCATTTACTTGAGGAGAGGTTTTGTTTCAGAGAAAATGGTAAATAAATTAATCGGGTATACATTTCCAATCGCAGATCATCTTTAGATTGTTAAGAAATAGAATTTAAACAACATTATATTTAGTTTTAGTAAATTTAGTGGGAAAATGAACTTGAGAAATTTAAACATGTTACTGGTAAAAATAGTTTATATTTATAATGTATTAGATTGAAAAACATATTTCATTATTTTTATTTTTTATCTGTTAATATTTGACTTACTGTTCTAATCTTGAGTTTTTTCCAATGAACTTTTCAGCAAATATAACCTCCTCACATATTCAGGTTGGATTGCTTTGTTTTACAGCATATAAACTCTTTTTGGGTTATTTAATGCCAATGCAGTTATTTTGGAAATAGTATTCATGTTGCATCCAGTTATTTTGTAGAAGGTTTATATACTTCAAGCTCTTTATATCTTCAATCGCTAGTTTGCAGCGTTTGGTTAGGTTTTTTTATCGTTTTGTTCCCTGTCAGAACAAAAATGAATTTTGCAATGGGAGAGGGAAAGGGTTACATTATTAATCTTGGGTACATTTAAAGTGACAAGCCAGTCAGGAAGTGGATGAGATAGAAAGAGAAAGGGGAAATGGGAAGAAGAAAATGCGGAAAAGGATGTATTGTTGATTTTCGTTTGGGCTTTGCAGAACATAATTAAGTTTTGCAAAAGGAAGTAAAATATAAAAAGCACCAATTTTAGGTGCATTTCGTCTCAGGAAGTTAATATCTTCAGACAGCCTTATCTGAAATTAATCCTGGTCATTATACTTGGGAGGATTGTTAGGTATTTATTAGGCGATGGACAGAATCTTTCATGCAATGTCTGCGTTTATATTGTATACATTTTCTGATGGGGTCAAATACTGGCATTTACGATGAAATAAATATATGGACTTTAAACAAACAAATGTCTGTTTATTTCACAAAATATAACGTTAAAATTCGGCTTATAAACGAATACTATGTGTATTTCATTTACTATATATAGATATATAATTTTCAGAATGTTGGATAATATAACTATTTCCACAGTTAAACTACGCCGCAGCTTACACGAGCTATGAAAGCCCACAAACTGAAAGTCCAAGACAAGTTTCGCTTTCTGTGGGCACACCAGTTGAACACATTTGACTTCAGGATTCTATACCCGAATATCTTTTATGCGAGACGAGTACCCTACCACTTTAGTAACCACGCCACACACAAGAACGTCTATTAGCTAACAGATGAAACGAAATTCACTTATGAACATGTACCTATTATGGGGTTTTATTGATACTACTATGCATTATATTAATAACTGTACATAAAGTGTTATTGCTACCATATAAATTATTTATACTATCGTATATTCTATTGATAGTTTCATATGTTTTATTAATACTGCCATGCATTTCACGTATATCATATATTTTATCTATACCAATATGTATTTTATTAATAGAACCATGTATTATCCATACCACTATATATATTATTTATGAAACCATATATATTTTTATAACACCATGTTATATATTGATGCGACGATATATTTTATAGAGACCATCTTATATTTTCTTTATGCCGACTAATATTTTTTTTAGAAAATGTTGTGTTTGATTTAAATATAGATTATTATTTTAATCTTTAATATGACATAACTGACGTCAGAGGAAAAGAGAGAAATATAAATGGCGTAATAAATTTTCTTGAAACCATAACCCTTTTTGAAGTAATTTGTAATTTTCCAACGGTGAAAAAGTCGAATTCTATCGCAGGCAAACATACTTTTACTTTTATGGATGGGTTTTTATATTATCACTAATAACAGCCGTCTGATTTTACTTCCCACAGTGATCAATCCACAAACAAACGTGATGTATATATATATATATATATATATATATATATATATATATATATATAATAAATTCCACAGCCAAACAACGTCGCAGCCCACAAGAGCCATGACAGTCAAAGAACGGGAAGTCCAAGACTCGAGTTTCGCCCTCATTTGGGCTCATCAGTTAGACACATCCGAACTCAGGATTCGAAACCCGAGCCTCTTGTATGCAAGGCAAGCACTCTACCAACTGAGCAAACGCCCTGCACACAAGAATTTCAATTAACTAACACGGATCAAGCAAACCGCGCCGAAATCCGACTGTGTATATAATTATACACAGAGAAGCTGTTTCCCTCAATCGCAGTACTTCAACGTAACTAGACTTCCGATTTATTGAGGCTAAGATTGACATTAGTTTTTTTTTTCACGATGGACTGACGTTTTAGATATAAGCTATGGAATAAATAGAAACTTGATGTTAAGTTTACTCTTAATATCTTCGTGACTCTCCCTTCCCTTATTTTATTTTTTAGTTCTCATATTGCATGAGGAATCATTCTGATAAAAAGAGAAGAAATAGATCGGAATTAATCTAACACTTATTGTCGGAAACTTTTGCCAATAACCAAAAATGCTCTATTCTGTTTTTAAACTATATTTTTATATAAATATATAAAAAACATAACTTCATATTATCTCTAATAATAATTGGCGATTTCATTTCACGTCAATCCAGCAAACACTCTTGTTCAATCTCGTGTTTCTTTTAAATACCTTAATATCGAATGTTTGTATTTTTTCAGTAATATTCTTAATACGTGTAAATTGGATGCAATTTATCACATTTTCATACGATTGATTGGTGACAAGGTCCGCTAGATTTTAACTCTTTCTCAAAATTACTACCGGATTATTGTGTGCCAGTAAAAGAAAAACTAATGCCGACTTCAGAGATAAGAAGTAATCCATCTCGATCGGAAGCTGTTCTGCTTTGGATATTGGTATAAACTGAATTTATAGACGGGTTTTTATTGTTGCTAAAAGGTAGGGAAGTGTATTTCAGACAGATAATTCAAAATTTTAATTCTCTTTAGTAAGGAGTTATGTGCGATGAAGGTGTAGAAATATATTTACAAATGAGCCCAGCAGCAGCCGTATGCAAATGAATTAACTGTGTGCGAGGGGGCGTCACAGCTAGGAAGAAGAAAGGAGACGATTATAAAAAGAAGAACGCAGTTCGAGCATAAGGGTTACTAAGTGTCAGGAAATCAGTAGAATTTGATTTTTAAGAGGGCAGCTCAACAAGAACTTGTTTATATTGGACCTGTAAATGAGTAACGTTGAAAACTAACGTGATATAGAGTTCCACAAGCAGGAAGATCTATGTGATAAAAATTATTAATGGAATTTGCGTTTAGTTTGAGGCAAGGATAAAGAGTAAGGAGAATTGTCGACAGTGTTTATTTTCAATACAGGTGTGGCCTATGTTTTGTAGTGGGGAGCATAGATTGAAACTCAGTTGAGTATTTACCAGAAAAAACAACAACGATAAATCAATGAGAGCCTAGCAGATTCTCTCCTCTGAGAAAGCGGTTGCAATCGTCTACTAGATGTTGGAGCATCATTTGAAACCTGTCAATGCAGGTAAACGTTTTCTGAACGGCCTCTGTTTATATCTGGCAATAGTACGCACTCTTAGGACACATTTGTCTCTAATACAGATAGGAAATAGTGCAAGCATCCAGATACCTTCTGGAGCGGTAGAGTAGTCTAACCATTTTGACAGCGATATTGGCAACACATTTGCCTATTTAAGGTTCGGAGTGAGGCGTATTCCTAGAAGCTTGTCAAAGTATAGTGTTTCCTCAAGACATTTTAATTTTGACTGAGTTGAGATTGGTTTCGTTATACTGTTTAAAATTGGTTAATTACTTCAACTCCTTACTGGGTAACTTGGCTTTAATAATTAAATATAATATCAGTACTTAATACCGTCATCTTTGCTGGAGAATATAATCTTAATTTTACATCTCATTGTTAACTGGACAATCATACACATTTCAAAACAGGATTTTCGTTTCTTACTTGTCTTTGAACTTTTCATTTTTCTTATTTTTCTGCATATCTATTTGTTATTGTTATTAATGGATTTTCTTTGCTAACTTAGTTCCTCGATTACTAAACTTCCCTATCGAACCATTTATAATGTAAAAGGGTAATTTTTAGTTCCGTCTTCAAACTGCTATCAATGACATTTGGTGCAAGTTCATCAAAAATGAGGACTTGTTTCAAATTAGAATAACACAGCAAATTAATTACATTTATTATAAATTTGTTGATCTAGGTTTTTACCAGATTTAATCATCTCTTCCCTCTCTCTCGATGACATTTTCTCTCATAATTTTAAATATCAATCGAAATAGGCACTGTCAACCGTTAATTTTTTTTAATTCTATACATGAGATCAATATCTTTATCTGCTTCTCGTGAAATAGGTTCTCGTTATAGTTCTTAACATTTTCTCACCATCCTCTATCTCTACAGATCTGCTATCAGATCATGTGTGAAGAGTAGTTGTAATATTTGAGCTGTTTAATCTCTGTCCTATTTGAAGATTCTTCCAGATACGCATCTGTAATTTAAAGAGCCCATCCCTTTCTTTCTTCTGTACACACACCTGTCTCTCACACACATCGTGTTGCTAGTCTCAGTCTTTTTGTATAAATACTGTTATAGCATGTGTTCTTTGGCATTGTCTGATTTATGCTTTGTTTCTTTTGTTCTAGCTCGTGTAACTGGCTGTTTAAGGAGTTATAATCAAATCGCAGTTTTGATAGCTTATTGCAATTAAGCTCTCTATTATTGTAACTTCTTTCATCAACCGCAAGCTTGTGGCACTCGAATCCTGCTTAATATTTTGTGCTTATTAAGAGCTATTGTCATTTAAAGATTTACATAATATGCATCTCAACCATTTTACGATAAACATCTTTCCTTTTTTTGTTAGCGGATTCATGCCGTATCTGGAGTGTTTTCCATTAAAAGCAATTAACTTCTTAGTTTTAGAATTCATACTTGCAGCATTTCTGAATCTCCTATGTTCTCAGTGTGGGCAACCGAAAAATACAGTTGCGAATTACAAGACCCTCTATCCAGTCATGGCTGACAAAAAAAGCTATCCCCGTGAATAAATAAAGAGTCTCGTTCGAAATTCCGTCCAAATTCCCGAATTCCACAGAAACATTTCCGAGTACAACAAAATAAATCTGGATATGTTTGGAGATACATCGACTGAAACGTGAAAATCACACTCAATATGAGAACAGTAGTCCGTTGAATCCGAATAATACGAAAAGAAAGAACGTCTATTCTGTTCACGCGTGAGTCTGCTCTCATGCTTTTCTTCATCTTCCCTTTTCAATGCGTTTTAATACTTTCCTTTAATCTGCGTATTTCAATTTAAAAACAATAAACTTATTTACGATTTCAGTTGTAGTTCCATCTTCAAAGTATCCAAGCAATCTCAGTCGCATAGAAAATGTGACATACGTACATCTCGTTACCGTCTAAGTAATATTTATTTCGAAATGATCTTATTATATGTTCAGAAATATATAAAACTGCATTTACGTTTAACAATGAGCCACGTGTTATTGTAACGTGTTATTGTAACGTTACACATGTGTTAACACCTGGACAGCGTCGCAATGAAACTAAGACAAGAAATTAATTCGATCTGCTCTTTTTTCAGTGAAACGACAGAGATTTATTTACACGTACTATCCAGAATAACGCCTTCTCAGTTGTTCAAAAGTCTTCTCGTTCTTCAATTTGCATAATAAAACGCTGCCGCGTCGAACAAGTGGTACTTTATTTTTGCCCGACCATGTTTGAAACGCATCTTTTATTGCTCTTAAACCACGTGTGTAACACTTCTATATCTGTGTGTCCCTCACATGATAATCGATCTGCGCACATGTTCTGTTTATAATCGTCTCCTTTTCTTCTTCTTCCTTGCTGTGACGTCATCTCGCACACAGCACATACGGCTGCTACTGCCAAACGCAGGACCAACCTTTATTCCATTATTAATGGCTGACATCAATTCGAAGGTGAGTGTTAAAGAAATCATTAGTTTAACGATAAATGCCAACCGGGAAAAGATTAGAAATAATGAGTGGAATTGTAAGATTATTATTTGACGCGAACTGATTATCAAAAACGATGGCTTAAAAACTATTTCTTTATATTAGATTTAAACTCGACCATGTTGTAGCTTTTTGGGGGAGCAGTATCGTGATATTTTATTTCACACGTGTAATGTTTCAAATCTGAAAATTTGCTTACGAAATTTATATTTAGTATTTGCTACAGAGAGGGAAAGGGACTTTTATTTGTTGTGATTAGAACTTAACGAGTTCTTGCTGCGAATGTCTTAACAAATTGAACAATAGATTGAAGACTAGTCGAGTAGTTTCCATCAACATAAATAGTAAGGGGCGAGTAACATCTCTTCCCTATGAAAGATCACATAAGCAGGCAAAGCAACCGTACCTCACTGGATTATGAAATCATTTTTGTGCTTTTCCTAGGAAGGAAATAGTGTTTCGAGTGACACGTCCCCAGATATAACAACAGTAATATCTTAGTAGTTATCTGGTTCTCATACAAGCAAAGTATCACGTCTGATGCCTTTTTTTCCTTGCAGCACCCCTTATCAAAGCCACGGATGCGGATTAAGGCTAAGTGTTAGGTAGACGGTGAGTGAGACAACATAGTTAGTAATGATGGAACTCTTGAACTATTTATATCAGATTTGAAAATAACCGTGTTATAGTCATTCGGGAAGTAACCTTATGGTATTGTGTAACATAGACAGTTCTGGGAAAGAAACTTTGGTAATAGAAATGTTCGTTTAGTTTTAGGCACAGATAGAGAGTGATGGATTTTGGTGACAGTTGTAACTAAAAAAGTATTTGTTGTGAACATTTTACAGGGATTGACCAGTGATTAGAGTTGAATCGAAAACGTTCAATAAAATCAACGGTAGAACAGACACAATCTCGCAGCGTCTCTTCTGTGGGAAAAAGGAAGTAGAAGACGAAAAGGTTATCACTCCGAAATTTGGAAGGCAGTTTTGTATGCTAACAATCGCATTCGTAGGAGCTCACCCTCCAGATATGACAACAGTACTCGATCGTATGACGAATTCGATTAATTTACAGGTAGAAGATGTCGTCGAGAATGATATACATCTCCTGAAGTTATACTAATAACCATTATTCCAGTACTTTTTTTAAATAGGTTTTCCACATCAGGTCAAGAGTGAAGGTCAATCCAAGAAATTTGACCGCGATGTGTTCTCCCTCAAAACGAACGTCGTTCATCGACTGAGTTTAATTAGAGAAATGGGCGTTCGGGTGTCTTCTAGATAAAATTTGGCATTAAAGATAACCGACTATTTTCTGCCCTTTAGTACCGCACAATCAATGTAAGAGTAGAAAATTCAGTGTTAAATGTTGCCGTACATAGTAGTATTGTCAGAATAAATGTAAAATGATTGTAAATTATGATTTGGGGTATCATTGTTGATGAGCAGGAAGAAAGTTGGTCCCAGGATCAGCCCTTCACGCACGGTAACGTTAATACTGTATGCTTTGGATGTACGTTAAAATACATAATGCATAAAGTCATATGAGGTATGCTATGATCTTGTGTAATGCTTCGATTATAAAAGGTTCCCCTACATTCGACAAACATCGCCGATGCTCATCCCGTGTTAATAACGTTCACATTTAATATGGGTGCAAATAATCTTTCCATTCTTCTATTTGCGAGCAGCTGGCGTTTGTCTTCTCTGAATTCGCTGTCAGAGAAATACAAGCAGCCAATTAATTTTTCGTTGCGTTAAGTTAGATGAGACGCCATATTTTTTCGGTGGTGGCGCGCCTGGCAATTGGATTCTCTGGACACTCTCAGGCGTTTACGAGATATGATACAAAACGAACTACGAAGGTGCGCACGCGCAATGGAAACCAACCCCACCCCGGGCATTTGACAGTTCTTTTATGAACGAAATGAGAGACTTTATTTTAAGATCGCAGGACTCGTAAAAAGTATTACGAAAATAACACGCAGAAAGAAAAAGAGATTTTTATACACAACTGCGAAAAAAATTGCTTGAAGTAAAGATGGATGTAACGAATGAAGAAAGATAGAGAAGATTCTTTGAAATACAGTGAGTCTATAAAGTCTAGACACATCGGATAAACTTGTCTCATTATTTACTTTATAGTTTTTTGTAGTAATTAATCATTGCCATATTCTCTGAAAGATATTAATTCCGCTATCCCTTTCTTATTTCCGTCCTTTGCCTTGCCAATACGGCCATTAAAGTCCGTAGCACTATAAAATGTATTAACCATTTATACACTCGTGTGTTGTCCTCGAATTCAATAATCCATGTTGTTAACTGTCTGTGAATCTAAGACAATTTTACTGCCTATGTATTATTGTTAATGAGATCTATTTAAAATGGACAGGAATAAGTAGACATATTATATATATATATATATATATATATATATATATATATATATATATATTAACAGCATAAATGATTCGGATAACGTTTTTATTAAAGCAGACAAAATACACAACATTTGCAAACTTACCAAACAAGAATACAATGCACTAATCCAGGAACAAATCCCCCAAAATATAAAAAGTCCAACATAGTAAAATAAATAAAGATTGTAAAACAACTGGAAATTAGGAATAGCGTCAGTAAATTAAGTAGCAAAGAAGCCTATATACTCCTTAACGATAATAAACTTGACTTTATTAACAAACCAACAAATAGACTTATTAACCCAACTAGACCTGGAATAGGTAGGATCAGCAAGAATATTCTTGAAATATTTCCAGGCAAATTAAATCTACGTACAAACTTAACTTTTGTATAAATACAATGAAGTGGTTCTAAAACATTAATAATTACAAAATTATTTCTTCTTATAATTTGTACATTGAAAACCACTACCTCTCTGTCACAAAATAATTTTTCGAGTAGGTGATTGATTTCGCAAAGCTTCTCTCCGACATTTCTGAAGATGAGATTGAAATGATCAGAAAGTGCAGAAATACTGTGCTAGCAAGTAGTAGTCAACAGCGAACCAAGAACAACCAAATAAGATAATTTTACGTATCGATGGCATATTGAATTCAGCTTAAATGGTAAACCTAATAAGTTTTTGTATTTTATACATCCTTACAAAGGCCATTGAGGTGGAAAACATCGATCTATATAGACACGGTTGGTGTATGATTATAAAAAGACTCTAACGGTCCTAAATGCGAGAGAATTAATAAAATCAATCACAATGAATCTCGGAGAATCAAGCTAAAATGTGATATTATTGCTACTGTTAAAATAGTGCATTTTTTAATGTAACCTTAGATTTAAGAAGGGGTGATATTAATCATATAAGAAGGACATTCCTAATTCCATCTATGTTACCGAACTATCTAACCACCCTAAACCCATTATCAAATACATGCCTAAGTCAATAAGCAAAAAAGATTAGTAACAACCCCTCCAACCAAAATATCATCCACAAAATGTCAACAATAAAGCCCTTAATGACAGTGGTTATAAGAATACACAACTGAAAGATATTGAACCAATATCCCTCAATAAACAGAAAAAAGAGGATGATCTGGTATACGCCACGTTTTAATACGGTGTTTAAAACTAACTAAGAAATACTTGTTTAAGCATTAGTAAAAGCATTTCACTCCCAAAATATTCTGTATAAAATATTTAATAAAATTAAGCTATAGTTTTAGTGATAATTTAGAAAAATAATAAAAAACACAATAACAAAATATTAAATGGTATAGATAGAAATACACCTTAAGTAACTAAATTATGCAATTGTAGGAGAAAGTTTTAATGTCCTCTTAAAGAAAATTGCCGAATAAACTCGGTGGTTTAAACATTTACTATCACTATTAAAGAAAACCCAGATAATAAAATATAATCTATTGGCATGACAAGTAGCATATTTAAGCAAAGATATACAGGACACATATTCTTCTTTGAAAATCCAAACTATGCAGACAGAACATCACTATCTAAATAATTTAATGAATTGATTCAACAGGAATAATCACCAATTGTAATTTGGAATACCTTAAAAGAGCAAACACCTGTTTGTCTATAAATCCACTTGCTACCTATGCTTGAATGAGAAACTATATATTACAACATTTATAGAGAGTGATAAACTCCTTAATAAAAATCATGAAAACTTTATTAATTGCAAACACTATAAGAAACGCCTGTTTAGTAACCGAAATTTAATTCGAAGATACAAAAACTACTTTAATATATATATATATATGTATATATATATATATATATATATATATATATATATATAATGTATAATCTGACTTGCCGTGTTTGCATACTCACAATTCTTATATACAGTAAAACATTATAGTTGAATGACATTTATTTTCTTCTACCCATATATTTCTTCAAGTATCTACTCATTTATACACACTTATATAACCATAAATAACTGTATATTTTATTTCAGGGACACGGCCGTATAGGTTATGTATATGTATCCTACAAATCTATTTTATATGTTATATACATATGTATCCTGTGAATTTTGTACAAATTTTATATCAACACATATCTATGCGTCTGTTTTTCACCTAGATTATAAACGTTCACATAAGTATACTCATCCGTCCCTCTTTATCTTATAAACTTTTCACGTTATATATGCATATCTACCAGTATATAAGTTCTGTACTTTTCTTTTCCTAAGATATGTCTCAATATTTATATAATTACATGTATGTATATTTGCGGGCTATGAAAGAGAAAAATGTTTTAGATTTAATAAGGTTTGTTGACTATCAAAACTAATCCATTTTTTAGTTCTGTTGTATTTTAATTTATCCTCCTATCTCTCTATATATGATAAGTATATACATGTGTATATGCGTAGTTTTCCACTATTTATCTAGTGTGTTATAAATCTCTAACTCTTGCATTTTAATATCAGTCACCTTAACCCAGACCTTCCTCTCCCAAACCCTCAAGTTTATATATACATGTCGAAAAAACACAAAGATTTTATAAATATTAAGTGAAATCATAGTTATCTATTCTCCCTGTGCCTTAATCTAATATGTACCAAGTAGCGCACATAATTAAGAAGTTACTTATTTTGATGTATAGTTTACATCCGTGATAGAATATGCAAATTACCTAAATCCGCTACAGTAATATAATGTTTATCACTATAAAGTCTAATAATCACAGGTAAAAATTAACACCTTATATAACGAATATAATAATGCGATGCTATTATTAATTACTTTAATAATTTTAATAATAGTATGAATAATAAAATACGTACACGTACGCATTGATATATTCGTATCCGTGTGTGTTCGGTTATATGTACCCCGATTTAATTTAAAAATTCTAATAATAACTAATATATATATATATATATATATATATATATATATATATATATATATATATATATATATATATATGAGAAGGTATTACGCGAGAATAATTTGCAGTACGCCATATTTGCATCAAGTATTACAACTCTCGCTGATATGTATTCTGTCCTGTAAATACAAATACTTTTTTTGCCTTCACTCTGTAGGCAGAAAGAGCTCTCACACAAGTAGGAACTGTTTAAGGAGCTCATATATATATATATATATATATATATATATATATATATATATATATATATATATACCCCCTCCTCCACGACCCTTTGTAATATATCCTCTAGTGTCGCTTTCGCTGCTCTAGAACTAAGGTTGAGCCGGCGACTAAAATCAGCAGAGAAGGATCTAATGACTTTTCTTAGGTTACCCCATCACTTATTCCCGATGATAGCCCCCGTCAATTCCCTCTGTATGGTTAGTAGAAGCTGTTCCTGGACGTCCTTCACGTCGAACAACGACGTGTTGAACTTACTAGCCATCCTGGGTTTAACACTATCTAAGTTTACTCGAACCCGGACAAGGCTATGGCCCGAATTAACTATATTATGAAAACTTAAAGCCCTAAGTCGACTCTCCTAACTAAGAATCGATCGATGTAACTCGAGAGTTGCACCGGATCGGAGCCGCGTCTACCTATCCAAGCCATGTTTTTACGGGTTTTTCGTTTCGAAAGTTATCGACAAGCTCAAATTTGTCGACTAAGTCTCGAAACGCCTTAGAATACCGGTTCTGGTTAGTAGCCCTTGTGGTATTAACCCCGCGATCTAACTCGGGATCCAGAACCGCGTTCCAGTCTCCCGCTAAAACTAACCGACGTGACGAATTCATGTAAAGGCTCGATTCGCCGAAAAAAGGAAACTAGCTCAGTACGGTAATTGGGCGCATAAGCCCAAATAAAACGAAATGCCACATCCTTTACGATAACATCCAGAACGTGCAATCTTCCTTACGGATCTACATACATAGGGTCAAACGACGCATCAACAGTGCGCTTAACTAGCCAGGTAACCTCCCTTGCGTACGTATCATAATGTGCTGAGTAGAGCTGAAAGTCACTAAGGGGCACATCCTGATAATCACTTGGAATGAAGTGAGTTTCCTGTAAAAAACAAATATCCACACCAAGGCGTTGAAGGTCGTGTGCAACTCGAAGTTTACGAGAGGGGTCCCTCAACCATCGAACATTCGCGCTAATCTTAAGGCAATCTTGGTTTACTTAGGGTTGGGAGTCCTGACCAAACATAGACGGTGTCAAGACACCGACAGCTATCCCCATAAATCCAGTGGTCATCTTAGTGGTGATTGACCCGTCAGGGGAGAGACCGCTGATGCTAAGAGGAAAAGTTAGTTAAATGGCCCTATATAATGATAGGTGCATTTTAATAGGGACCCGTTCAACACATGATTTGTTTTATTTCAGTGGTTTCTCTGTCGTTGAAAAAGGCTACAGGAGGAAACAAGTTAGATGCGTTATTAGCCTCCTCCATCATCGCCCAAATCCCGTTGGCTTCCCCTTTATGTCTAACTAACTTTCTGTTTGCTTTGGGGAAGTTTTCGGGGTTTGAGATTTTTTTTTTGTGGACAGTCTTAAAAGCTAAAAGGTTTTATAGTCTTTGGATTCGTCTGTCTTCAGTGTAGATTCTCTCTCAGATGTGATTTGGAAAACCGCGTTACTGGAAAAAAGCGAGGGATTTTTTTTACGGGACTCGGTTTCAATTGAAGGACTTCTCTTGTCTCTTTTTATCTGACCAGGTGGGAGGGGGCATGCCTGTTTTCATGGGAGAAGGGGGTGTTCTGTGGTGTGTTAGAAGGGGCGGAAAAAGATCTCGGGCTTTTCTTTTGAGGGGCACCTAGGGAAGTCATTTTTTTTCTCTGGTAGGGAGTGCAGTGCTTACTGGGACTGGGACTTTTTTGGGAGAGCATTTTTCTTTCGGAGTGGGGTTGGGTTTTTCAAGGAACAGGGACTCGGGGAAGAGGACGGATTTTTCGGATTCGCGTTTTTCAAGAGAGTCTTTAAGTTTTAAGAGTTCTTTGAATTTGTTTCCACCAGGGTCCTTGCTTGTACGTATCTTCAACTTTTCCTCCATAGTGAGGGATCGTGCGTATGTTTTAGGTGGAGTTTTCTTCGGAAGAACGAGCTTCCATTCATCTTTTTTTCTGGAGAGGCTGCTTCAGTGTTACAAGCGGAATCGAATTCATCAGGCGATATTTTTGGTTGGTTATCCTTGTTCGATTTCTCTTCTGCCTCAGGTATTTTTGATCCGACCTGTGCATCCGGCTCTAAGTGGCCTAGTACCCGATTTTTGGGGTTTCTGAGCATTGGTTGTTTCTTGGGGCACGTTTATGTAAAGTGCCCCACTTCCCCGCATATCCAGCATGCCGGACGCCTTCCTGCCACTACAATTGGTAAAAGGTCAAAGGACCAGAAGCCATTATAATGGTCCACATTGACCCCTGTTATGTCCCCAAATTGGAGGAGATAATCCGCCAAGTACTTGCCTGGGACTACGCCAGGAACTTCAAAGATGGATATGGTAGTCCTCCATCGCCCAAGGTACTCCATTCTAAGTATGTAATCATTCGTAATTATCTCATTTTGGGACAGTTTCACGCAGTCCTCCTCAGTTTTAAAAAGGGCTGCCCAGGTGTTGCATCCACGAGCCTTAGTGATTCTTTCGGTTCTCATGCCGGTGGTCGCTATTAATTTTGTAACTGTGTCCTTGGTTGCCCGGATAAGTTTGTTAGTTTTGCGGTCTATGACGGAAAGAGAAATTCTTTCTTAGCGAATTCTTGCAACCTTGGTTGCTCTAAAGTTATGCATTTTTCTGTGATATGCTCTACGCATATCTTTGCTTCTGTCAAGAAGGTCTCCAGGTCTATCTTAACTGCAGGGGCCTTCTTCCAGCCTTCATTTTGAGTGTTCGTCTTTTCCTTGGGAGAAACCGTCGGCGCACAGCTGGCAGATGCCATGGCCGGCGGTAAAACGCGTGAAAAAAAGGAAGGTAAAATTCGGTGCTAATAAATAGCGACGGGGGAAAAAGAAAGAAAGAAATAACAAATTTAACAACAACAATAACAATAATATATAAGAATTAAGCGCAATATAGAACGTATACCGACAATAGACTACTATTTGGGGCTAGATATTTTATTGCTGCCCACCAGTAACAGTAATATGTGGCACAAGGCCGGAAGGTGGGGATCCAGTAGGCTCCACTAAAGGAGGGGCACTCCTTCAATTGCAAAAATTGCCTGAGTAACCCCGTCGGTATTCCCCGGTCGGGGCGCCTCAGGCAGTAAGCGATAAACTTACTCCACCGGAAACCCCAGTGGCAAGGCCTTGGAGGGTGGACATCCTAGGTATTACCCAGGCGGTGTACCTCAGTCCGACAGGGGCTACCCGGTTCCCGATCCCTTATCTGTCGGGCTGATTGTCAAGTAACGAATCCTTGACGAGTACTTCTACCCTGTCTCCCTGCAGCCGGAGCCGCTAGGAGACACATCCCCGATATATTAAGACTAATATTTGAGGGTAGTTATTTATTTGGTGTCCATAACACCAAAATGTGGCACAAGGCCGGAAGGTGGAAATAGGCAAGCTCCCCTAAAAGAGGGGCACTCTTGCCTCATCAAAAATTGCCTGCCCACCCCCGTCGGCATTCCCAGGTAGGGGCGCCTCAGGCGACAAGCAATTAACTTGCCGCACGGGAAAGCCGGTGGAAATGCCTGGGAGGGTGGACCTCAATCCGAAAGGTGCTGGACCGTATCTCGGCCCCTCACCAGTCGAGCTGAGTGTCAAGTACGAATCCTTGACGAGTACTTCTACCCTGTCTCCCTACAGCCGAAGCCGCTAGGAGACACATCCCCAATATAGTAAGACTACTATTTGGGGGTATATATTTAAATGCTGCCAACATCAGCATTATGTGGCACAAGGCCGGAAAGTGTTAAAAATAAAGGAGGGGCACTCCTGCAATTAAAAAAAAAAATTGCCTGACTAACCCCGTCGGCATTCCCCGGTCGGGGCGCCTCAGACAGCAAGCCATAAACTTTCCCCACCGGAAAGCCCGTATGGGGGTATGATACCAGTTGATTGACCAATTGTTTTTATAACCACCGGCTGTGCTAAACCAACCGATGAAAATGTTCCAAAGCTACTATAAAAATTGTCGAATTTTGGATTCAACCAGTCGCCGCTAACTACGTCACGGACCGTATCTGATTCTTGATCGCCATCTTCGTTACTGCCAGATACACTTAGGATCTGATCTGAACTACGCCGCCATCTTTGTTCAACATAACTTAATATATATATATACATATGTATATATATACATGTATATATACTGACACACACACACATATATATATGTATATATATATATATGTGTGTGTGTGTGTATTTTCATTTATTTTTTTATTATTTTTAACACAGTAAGATACGGGCATGCATGGTTCGAGGTTTCTAACTCTCTTCAGCGCAGTTAAAGTAATGTTTAAATCGTAAACGGCTCAAGCCATTTCCGGGAATGACTTTATACCCCCACACCACTGTTAAAAATATACATGAAATAAAGTAATGTTTAATGCATAAACAATTTAAGCTATTTCCGGGACTGATTTTATATCCCCCACCCAACTGTTAAAAATATACTTTAAACAAAGTAATGTTTAAATCATAAACTGTTTCAGCAACTTTACGAAATTTATGAATAAAAACATTAACACGGGTTGGGATTAGGCAATCATTACTTCAACATGAATTTATGAGTGTAGTATCAGTCTCAACATTCCAGTGACTTTAACCCCCCCCCCTTTCGAAGAGTTTTTGCAATTAATGCCAAGAGGACATAAAGGGCGAACATATGAACTCAGTATTACTTGATATATTTACGTGACTTTGGGAATGTTACAAATAAGCCCCTGATCGTGCACTGATCCATTTACCTGGTTTTTGGAATCAGCAGTACAACCATGTGGTTTTCGGAATACAATATCTGACGTCACATCATAAATATATTATATACATCTTTTTTAACAGGAGATAATGACGTCATTACCGGAAGTAAACACGTAAGACTATCATCCCCCTATTATCTCTACTCGAAAAGAAGGATATTATGCCTGGGATCTCATTAAACATTCACCAAATCCAGTAACTAACATTTAGTATAATCTATAAATTAATACGATTGCGAGTCTGTTTTTAAATCTCAACCAATTAAATTTGCCGGAAAGCGTGACACACAAAAGTACACACACGCTATCCTATTAATATAAAGATTGGGATAGATAGACAAAATGGAGCGAAAGAATAGATGGAATATAAAAGGCAACAAAATGAGAGAAAAAAAGAAATGAAGGGAAAGAAATAGTATTCAAATGTCCTATAAAAACAGATGTGGCTGAAAGAAAGCAATTAAAAAGCGGCTGTTAATTATGGTACAAAGTCTTATTTCGACTTGGAAGCGATCCAAATAAAAAAAAGCTGAATAATAAAAATTTGGAAATGAATTTACGTATTTTAAAAAGTCAAGAAATAAAAATTCATTAAAATAAATGATTTATTAAAATGTAATAACAAAAGTGAATTACGATTCTCGGCGAGAAGATAATTAATTCACAACTAATTAATCTTGTCTTTTTATTAAAAAAAAGTAAAGAATAGGTTGGGAAGAAATTCCCATGAATCCAAAAGTTAAAGATGCTTAGTATCTAAAAAAACAAATATTATAAATCAGGTTATGATAGTAAAAAGTAAAGACGTTTTTGCAACACAATACAAGCGCATACAAACCATCAACTAAAATGCTTATTTTTTACCGTGTGATATTCTAATACTCGTCCAGGTTCTTACTTATGTTGTCCATCAACTTCAACCATTTATTATAATGTAAGTAGTTGTCTTAAATAAATTCCCAGACTTTTACTTATAAGCACTTTTATTGATAGTACACAGATTAAATTGTAATCCCCTTTGAAGTAATCCCCTTTGATATCAATGCAATTGTTGTACCATTCCAACAACTTATGAAAAGGGAGATGACAGTTTCCTTGTGCATAGGGAATAACCAATAGTCACAGGAGAAAATGATGAAGAATTTTTTTTTACACAGTGATCACCACTTATCAAGGCCCGGAGGCCACTCAGGGATAAGGGTTATTGCAAGTACATTACGTTAGTGTGGAGATTTGATGAAGTGTTTACTTAAAGGGGCGGTTCATTAGGAATTTGTTAACATTGGACTTGAAGACATCCAAGTTGTAGTCCGGTGGGAAGCAGGCAGAATTGTTTAATGCTCATCTTCGTCAAATAGTCTGTGATAAGGAGAGCCCACCTTTTTAATCTTCCGCATTTTCAGTACATCGCGAATAATTGTGTGTACAGTTCCTACACTGAAATGAAACTGTAAACTATTTCCTTATCTCTATGGACACATAACGGTCCTTATACGTGAAATGTTTTATTTGGTGTTCTGACTTTTATTACTCCTCCCACACCACCTTATTATTCATAGACTCCCTGTCTTTCATGAACCTCTTATGCGCCTCAAAAAAAAGCTTTATCGATGAAAGATAGTCCAAAAGCAGTCTGAAGCATTCCATATATTTCTCTTCATTTTATAAGTTTAAAACATAATTTTATTGCATATCTTTTTTTAAGGTGTGTTCACGTTCATATTGCACTTTTTTAATGCATCACTGTAACGATCAAGCTTTAGTAGATTGTATTCTAATTTTTTCTGTATCATTTGAACCTGAAAGCATAAAGATCGGTTAGTTATCTTATAAATGAATCTTAAAGAGTCTACGACCATTTTCTATGCCTATACGAAAAAGTCTGGGAACTTATCGAAGGTACCTCGTATTTATGCTAACATGGCGCCGATGAAGTGTTTAACTTTCATTTTACTGAGTATTTTTAATGAGGTTTAACATGTTTACTTTAAATATAACGGTGTGTAATTGATTAACATTATTATAAAACTAACTAATTTTGTTAATATATTACTTATATTATTGTTTACAAATATATTCGATGTATAAAAACTCACACAATTATTATTTATAAAAAATATCAACGTAATAAACCAGTTTATAATTATTTTCGAAGATTTAAATGCTTCCAAATAGCTTTTACTCTTAAATAGTATTTTGTCGATATTTTTCCAACTGTTAGATTAGGTTGCGTTGCTGCTAGTCAATTTAGAAAACATGTTTTTAAATAAAGAAATGCTAATAAAATATCAATGTTAGTTTAGAAATTATTAAAAGAAAAGAATGTAGGTGAAATAAAGAAAAAAGTTGAGTTTCACACCTATGAATGAAAACAAATAACTTGGGTAGGAAAACGTGATTCAAAGTCACTTTTAAAATATGTGCGTTGAATCACGTCATAGCAAATATTAGTTGGAATATATACAAGTAGAGTTGAGAGTAAGAAGAGACCTTGTAGCATTGTAGACAGAGCTTGAATTAAAACAGAGCTTGAACTAAAAGAGAGATCGAGAACTGGCTAGACGGACGAATACACTTTTAGCGTTGGAAACAGGTCTTGGAATGCAGAATCTAAAGATGAATGCAATATTTCAACAGGTAAATATTTGAAATAAAATCTGTGAAAATACAACTGGAAACTTCTAGTCGTTTCTTTAGATAGATTTTCATTTCAGTTCTGGTCGTTTCGTCAACCAGGATCTACATATGGCTGTTTGACAAGATATAATTGCCCAGATAATGTTCTGTTCCTTTGTTGCGAAGAAAAATTTTCATGGATAAAATGTCATATGTCTCGTTTGTTGAACAGTTGTTGAAGGTAGATATATCTATGAATGTTATATTGGTTTTTATATCAATGTCTACAGTGCTTTATCACTTTCTGAACCATTTGTTGTCTTTATGAGTATTGGGGTTCGTGATGTGTATATACCTGTTTAGTCTATGTTTCGTGATATGTCTAAGTTTTTTATGCAGGAGGTCGAGTGTGTCATACATGCTTTTTCGATATACCTTTTTACTAGGTCGTTGGTCCTTTGTTTCTTTGATCGGCCTGTAAATTCTATCTGTTCTTGGATGGAAGCTGGAACCTGTTTTAGACGAACACGTTTCAAAATATCCAACAGGATGTTTTTTTATGTAGTTTTTATTCACTTCCCGTAAATCTCAATATCTCTGCTTGTGGGTTTCTCTTCGTCTCCACTTTGAGACACGTCAGCTCCCTCCCAAAAGTGGAGAGACAGCGCTACCATATCGACGTTCGAATTCCAACTCAACTCTATGTCCAGCTAAACAGAACACGTGACAGACAGGTCCTGCCAGTCAACTATTTTTAGATCTTTCGTTGCAAATTGTCCATTTCACAGTTTTTTTCATGTTTTGACAAGTTTATCAAAACATAGTTGCATATCTATTGTTTACTTCCAATTATATAGATAGAAAGATATATAGAAAGATATATAGCTTATGTTATCTCTAAAACAACTTATTTATAATGTTCTCATCCATTATTTTTAGCTTGCAAATCCTTAGGTCTTACCCACGTCTCTTGCACAAAAAAAACAATGTAAACAACCGAGTCCTTTTAATAGTAAAAAACAAAAACAAAAAAAAACTACTCGGCCCTTTGTACATCATGTATCCGCAGACGTCGAAGGTTTAATTTTTAGAATCTGATGCAAGCAACAGACTATCAGACCTGTTTTCTCACCTTGACATCACTTGTTTCAAAACCTATAGGATACTGTCGGGCAACTGACAGTCACATCAGCATATGCTTTAATTACTGTTGAGATAATATCAGTGTTATAGTTGATATTCTGAAAAATGCTGTTTTATTTTTTAATCCTGTTAAAATCTGAACTCCGCTAACAAATTCTGATCGTTTTTTTAAATGAAAATAGAATCAATATGATACGTGAATGATGAGAAGTTTAAATTTGTTCTGCCCAACGTACTAGGGCGTCGTTTTATAACATTACAAATTCAATATGATTAGAAAAAAATCTACTCTTGGGAGAGTTAAGTTTTTACAAACCCAATTCAAAGAATTTGTTTACCCATTCGATGAAATCTACGTAGTAAGTTCCGAATCATTTATTGCTTATTTAACAAACTCGTGTATTACGCCCGGTGTTTCTATCAGTTGCCTTACCTGTGTCTCTACGATAATCAGTCATGTGTTATTTCTCCAGCCAAGTGAGATTTCCTGTTAAATGCAAGCTTAAAAATAGTCTTTCCCTCTCAGAAAACATAAAGACTATTTTTACAGAAAAATATTTTATGTAACAAACAAAACAGATGTATTGTCATATAGAGATATATCTCAGTGGAAGAGAATTCGACTACAGATCGAATGATTCTTTGTTTAAACCTGGATGTACCTCACGATTTTATTTTATTAGTTTCTTCTTAATGAGTTTAATTTACGATGAAGTACGATTTATTATTTGAAATCGGGCCAAATCATTTCTTCGTTTGCATATTTAAAATTAATCATTAATAAAAAGTGACTTTTCCTATGTATTAAAATACCAGCTGACGTGATATTGACGTGGTATTGTAAACAAACACAGACAGAAGTTGATGAATGCCATTATTATTATTTTTTTTAATTGGTCTACCGGTTAAATTATTCTTCGTAATATAAAATAATCATTAGATGATTGATTCTATAATAATTCCTACGCGATCTGCATAAATTAAAATATCATGTTTAAGCGTATCGTACGACTGGCCCCGCCAGGTGGCCAACTCTCTCTCTCTCTCTCTCTCTATATATATATATATATATATATATATATATATATATATACATATATATATGGAGTACTGTATGGAGTACTGTTGTCAACTTTGGGCTGGTGCATCTGCTACTTGTCTCTCACTTCTTAACATGGTTCAAAAGAAAGTCACACACCCGGTAGATCTTGAAGTGTTATCTAAGCTTCAGCCTCTGTCCCATCGACGAAATGTTGCATCACTCTGCCTTTTCTACGAATACTTTAATGGTGAATACTTTGACGAACTCCAAGCACTCGCCCTCTCTCGAAGTGAACACCCACGACAAATCCGACAAGCAGCTGAACCAACCCCTTCACAGTAGAGATCCGTAGGTGTAAAAAAAAATCATTCTACTCCAATAGTTTCTTCCCCATAATTGCTAGACTTTGGAACTCGCTTCCGGGATTCTGCTTTTTCAACTACACTGACATGCAGAAGTTCAAGTGTAATGTGAACAGACATCTGGCTACTCATCTCCCTTCATAATAACCATGGAACTTATGCCCCCTTACTTCGAAGTGGCACAGCGCCTTGTTATGGATGAAATTTTGAAAGAAAAATATATACTTTATTTTAAAAACAATACATATGCCGCTTCCCACTCGGGAGTATCAAATTGGTGAAAAGGAAAATTGTTGCTATCTCGTATTTAGGTAACTGTGCACTTTCTTATAAATAATTGAATTCATTCAAAAAGTATCGCTAACAAAACCAATAAACAACATCTATCTCACTCCACCTCGCTCTATCTGTCTCCCTCTCTCACTTTCTCTGTATATCTCTCTTTCTCGCTCTCGCTCTCTCTCTCTCTCTCTATATATATATATATATATATATATATAGATATAGATAGATAGAGAGATATATGTATGTGTGTATATATATATATATATATATATATATATATATATATATATATATAATCTGCACGTGTAGAAACATAGTTTAATCTACAGTATAATCTGATAATTATTACAGGATATTAAATTTCTGGGTTGCGCGTTTAATAAACACGGCTATCTAATTTCATTATTTTCTATCGGAACTAAATTATGACTGTACATGCAACATGCTTGCTCATACGCTACATCATACGTTACATCATACGTTACATCATACGTTACATACTGGATCTGATATTTAAATAGAACATTTGAATGATACATACACGACATTTGGTGGCGTCGATAAAAGGAAAGTAAGTTAATTCACGTGAGTGTATAAGTGACCTGCTTTTTCTTCATTTAGACCAGGGTAAAGGCGGCCGACATAAGTTAATAATTTACGACAGAAACATCTAATATCTATTATCCTATCTAGAAATCTATCATCCTATCAACAAATCCGTCTGCCTGTCTCTCGTTCTTCATATATATATATATATGTATATATATATATATATATGTATATATATGTATATATATGTGTGTGTGTGTGTGTCTGTGTCTGTGTATGTGTGTTTGTATACATTTTATTCATATGTAAAATAACAACAAAAAAAGAAATGCTTTATTCCCGCTAAAAAAAAAACCCAGAAACAAACGAATTAGAGGTCAATACTTGCCTGATAACCGAATGACGATGGACTACGATAAATGTGTGTGTGAATAACAAAGAATTTGATTGTTCGAAAGAAAACCAAGTACTTTGTACAACGAGAATACAAGAAAACACGAAGTCACTTATATTTCATACAATAGCCTGGCGAAACTTTACAATGAAAAAACGCGGAAAATTCTGTGTAGCTTACTTCATATATATATATTTTAAAAACTTACTCTCTCTGCATCACTCACTTTCTCTCAATATATATATATATATAAGTATATATATGTATATATATTTATATAAGTATATATTTATATAAGTATATATATGTATATATATATGTACATATATATGTATGTATATGTATATATATGTGTATATATGTACATACATCTGTATATGTATATATACTTACATGCATACACACATACATATATATATATATATATATATATATATATATATATATATATGTGTATGTATATATATATACGAGGGTCGTCCAAAAAGGTCTTTTTTTTGTTACAAAAGTTGAGGATCTACGATAACGGGATGAGAAACATTTATACGAATGACCATTCTGTGTTTTCTTCTACATAGCAGTTCTTAATTGAATTTTTTTCAGGAATTCAATCACGCATCTTTGCTTCTGACGAAAATATATGCCGGGGCTTCGTATCTTCGAGTCTCCTACTGTCACTATCTGCAACAGGGAGATGACCGTTTCTAGTCATGGATGCATAAGTGTAGTCATCATAAAAATGCTATTTTCAATCCCATCTGATTCATTCAGACGAATTAAAAAATACGAGGCATTGCACATTGGAACGTCCATATATATATATATATATATATATATATATATATATATATATATATATATATACAGTGATGATCATATATATTGGCACGGTAAAATAAAAGTTAAATTTTGTCTAATAAATTCTAAAAAATGGAATTGAATTAAAGAAAATAACAAAGTATATTATGTATTTTTAACTGGCCTTTCCGATGCAGCAATCGGATTTTAGAAAAAATAAATCACAAATGAACAACAAACATAATTGCAAAAAACCCTTGTTCAAAATTATTGGCACGGCTTTGTTTTTCTTTTAGTATCAGTATAATATCAATCAATTTCCGGTTTACGTGCTTTCTGAACTTTTTTATAGCCATATTATGCTTGTTTAACGCTAATTCAGTGAATAATTTTTTTCAGATAATTTTTAGATAGCGATTTATTTAAACTATTATAAGTGACTAAATTATAATTTTCAATCACCATGGTTAAAACTAAGGAACACACCGAAGACGTCAAGAAGCTTGTTGTAGCATGCCATACCAATGGGGAGGGCTATGATAAGATTTCAAAGAAGCTAAACCTTCCCAAATCCACTGTTAGAGCCATAATAAACAATTTCAAATCGCAAGGCCACGTTATGAGTTTAGAGGGTAGAGAGAGAAAAAGGATTCTTTCCCCAAGAGATGAACGGAAAATTGTTCGACAAGTAAAACAAAACCCAAGGATCTCTGTTGGGGAGATTGTTGATGAACAGAGCACCTCTGGAGTGAATGTATCTCGACATACAGTTGGTAGAGTTTTGAAGAGAGCTGGTTTAAAAGCATGTCGTCCGAGAAAGACTCCCTTATTGAAGCCTATGCACCTGAAAGCAAGGCTAGCCTTTGCAAAACGTCATATTGATAAAGATGTTGCATTCTGGAAACGTGTTCTATTGACTGACGAAACGAAAATAGAGTTATTTGGCCATAATAAAGTGTCTTATATTTACAGAAAATCTGGCGAAGCTTTCCTGCCTAAGAACACCATACCCACAGTGAAGCACGGTGGAGGCAGTTTGATGTTTTGGGGATCCTTTGCTGCCTCTGGACCAGGGCGACTTGTTAAGGTCACAGGTAGCATAAAAAAGGAAGATTATGTTAAAATATTGGATGAAAACCTGAAAGACTCTGCTAAAGAGCTCTCACTTGGTCGTCGTTGGTGGTTAATGCAAGATAATGACCCAAAGCATTCGGCTAAACTGACTAAGAAATGGCTTGAGGACAATCATATTAATGTTTTGGAGTGGCCATCACAAAGCCCAGACCTTAATCCAATTGAAAATTTATGGAGAACATTAAAATTGAGGGTAATGCAAAGGAAGCCTAAGAATCTTATTCAATTGGAGGATTATTGTCAGGAAGAGTGGGCTAAAATTACTACTGAAGAGTGCAACAACTTGGTTGTAAACTATGAAAAGCGACTGAGGAAGGTAATCAAGGCCAAAGGCTATACAATTGATTATTAAATAAATCGTGTCAATAATTTTGAACAAGGGTTTTTTGCAATTATGTTTGTTGTTCCTTTGTTATTTATTTTTTCTAAAATCCGATTGCTGCATCGGAAAGGCCAGTTAAAAATACATAATATACTTTGTTATTTTCTTTAATGTAATCCCTTTTTTAGAATTTATTAGACAAAATTTAACTTTTATTTTACCGTGCCAATAAATATGATCATCACTGTATATATATATATATATATATATATATATATATATATATATATATATATATATATATATAATCTGCGCAGTCAAGTGATTAGCATCTCTGTTTAACCCACAGCAAGGTCTCAGAAATAACACTTTACAAATACTAAACATCGGTGTCCGAATCATTCTATCCACAGACAAGCAACGACCCATTGGTTTCGACGTTTGCGCGTGTAAAGGTTTTAACATTACATTGGCAACTGAAAATAGAACATAGTGGATATAAGAGGATAAAATTGAAAATACAAGAAAACTATTCGACGATTGTGTTATTTAGGGCTTACGAATTATAAACTAGGTTTTCTTCGAGCTTTATTATTAACGTGTGTCGACTTGATATTTTGAAGAAATTTATATATTTCATCGTTATATCAAATTAGTTTTTAATCCAAAAGAATATCTAATTTATACATCTGTAAAAGTTAAAATATGTTTGAGGGCAGCTACTCAACGAATTTTTGATCTACACACTTGAAACTTGGTGTATAGGTTATTCAGACATGTAAAAAAACTGTATGAATAGTTTGCTCTAGAAAAAAAGGTCGTTAAGACGTAAACATTGGAAAATTGTTACGTGGGGGATGCCATCGAATTTTTATCTGTTTTCGTGCGTGAATCTTTCACATGACAAGTTTATTATGTAAAGGGATAAGTAGGTTTTAAACCTTTTATAAAATCTGTTCAAAATATATAACTTTCTTCAAAATCGCAAGTCGATGCACGTTAATATTTATCGTTTTTGACTCACTGTATTTGGGTTTCGGTTTCGATCGCCTCTCGAGTATTTTTTTTTTTACAAGTAGTGAACTGTTTAGAAAAATATGATGCTCGCATGCACACTTTTTTGTTACTTCATTTTTAAGGGATTTTATTGTTACGTTTAATACCTGCAATATTTCTGTTTAACTAAGGATTCTGTATTAATTAAAATATAAAATGTATGCATATTTTAAGACCGAGCAACGCCCGGCGGCTTGCTAGTTCTTACATAAAATGTAATAATGTACAGTTATTTACTTTAATTTTCCGTCGAATGCTCAGAGATGCCCCCGGTAAAATTCATTATATTATGTCACAAATATATCTTGTTGTCATTTCCTTTATAGACATTTAAAAAAAGAATCATTTGAAAATAATATTTTTGTTCTACTCGCTTTTGAATTTCTAACTTTTCACTCTCTGATAAGTTTTCCATGTATTCTAAACTAGTTGGAATACCAACCCAGCAAGAATTTATAATGCTGAGGCACTTTAATAAAGGGAATGAATTTAATTGCACACACTTCAAATCATACAAATAATATTGCATTTTGTGAGAACTAGGTGTAAATATTTCTGACACAACCGACGGCTTTTGTATAAATTGGATTTTCTGTAATATAGCGCGGATGCAAGGACGCAAATCCATGAAAAACCTATGTCACCAGTAAATAAAATATATAAAAAAATAGAAAAAGAGAACAATTACGTTAGAGACACGGAGTAAGGTCAAGATCACTTTACAAGCGTGAATAATGTTCCAGAACAGCTGAAAGCGGAAAATAACGTTCGAAATTACGTTAGTGACGTCATTGCCGTAGCAATGAGGAAATAAACGGTGTTGTTTCAAAGAAAAAGCGAGTTAAAAGTATTTCCTATTATTTGCTTTCTATGCGACTGTAAAAGATTACAACGTGTTGGTTTCCGCAAAACGTTAAAATTAGAAGATTATAAAATTCTTATTATTTTGACACTTCGAACTATTATTCCTTACTAAGGGTTACATTTACAAAGTTTCTGTCAAATTCGGAATTTTTCTATCGAGCTTGGGAATCTGTGTGGAATGCTGGTCGTAAACCTGTATTTAATCCACAGGGGTAGCTTTCTGATGTTCCGTCAGTCATGACTTTGTAGAAGTCCTGAGAAATCTACAATTGTTTTTTGGGTGTTTGCAACACTGGGGATTTAACCATCAATCTCGCGAAAAGTGGAAATTACATCTGAAATTTATGAAGCATTTTATCTTTGCAGACAATTCTAGTACAAATTATAATATCTTTGAACCTATTTTGTTTTTAGATGCACAATTTTGGTAGTTATAACTACACATTGCTATTTATTACCACAAGTATATATATATATATAATATATATATATATATACTATATATATATATAGATATATATAGTTTTTAGTAGAAATGGTAATTAATAAAAACTGAAGAAAATGCTCAATACTATTGAAGAGCAAATATGCGTTTTATTTTTTATTACCGTATCTTTCTGTTAAGTTACATTATTGTTTCAGCTACCCGGCCGTTTTTTTGACCGTCTGTAGCTTCCTCAGACTTTTACAGGTGTAAAAGTCTGAGGAAGCTACAGACGGTCAAAAAAACGGCCGGGTAGCTGAAACAATAATGTAACTTAACAGAAAGATACGGTAATAAAAAATAAAACGTATATATATATATATATATATATATATATATATATATATATAATTTATAATAGGGTAAACAGTTGTATTTGGTCGCTACAAACAGCCATCTGTTTCAGCAATCTGTTTCAGGCAATGAGACATCGTCAGGTGATCCTGAAAATAGAAAAAAGAAAAGACTGACCTCTCCAATATATATATATATATATATATATATATATATATATATATATATATATATATATATATATATATATATAAGTTGCGAGCTCTCTAAAAAAGAAGGAATAAAAATTGTTCAAAAATTACTACAGCTAGATTTATTATAGTAAATATAAATTTGAAATGATTAAAGTGAATCGTATTTTACTAGAATAGTGGATTGTGTTAGTGGCTGGGGGAGTTAAACCAGTCTGTTTATAAACTAATTTTTGCATGTCAAAAAAAAAGGGTTTGCAATATGCTCGTTGACATGCTTAATCGCCATATGCATTTTATAACTTACTAACTAGCTCTACCTACGTGTTGAGAACTTTTGAAGTATATGCTTAAAGTTTACGCATAAATCTATACTTTCGTATATTAATTTTATGTGAGTAAATTAAGTAGTTATATACACACACACACACATATATATATATGCATGCAAACATATACATACACAAAAATACATAAACATACACAAAAATACATAAACATACACGCACGGACATACACATAAAGAAAAATACGTACAGAATTACTAACATACATACGTATATATTTAAGCAAAAATTTTTAGAATATTAAATTTATAAAATAAAGTTATTAATTAATGAATTATCTTTCAATTTACCATCAAAGATCATTATGGAGTTATTATGAGAATTTAAAATTTTATCGGGGTACATATAAACGTACACACACCTATATGGATATGCAAATGCGAATGTGTACGAATTTTATTATTATTTACAAATTTTTTAAAGCAATGACTAATATGCATTATATAAGGTGTCAATTTTATCACATTAATGTATGCGTTATATAAGGTGTTATTATACTTTTAATTAATTTGGTTAATAGTTATTAAAATAAAAATTGTATTACTTTAGCGCAGTTAGGTAACGTGCAGACATTACTATGGGTGTAAACCATGTATTAAAATAAGATACTTCTTAGTTATAATATTAGTTATATTTTTACGTATTAGATTAAATCATAGGAAGATTAGATAACTATTATTTAACTTGAAGTTTATAATATCTTAGTTTTTTTGCGTTTGTTAAAGATTTAAATATAGATTTGTGTTTCTGGGTCTGAACATTCAAGAGTTTGAGATTGGTATCATGTCAGAACAATAATGGAAACCTACATATATGCACATGCGTATACTAAAAAGAAAATATCAAAAATACTCACACATACGCATACACACGTACACATATACACACATAGACAGATAAAAAATCATTTAATGCATTAGTTTTGAAGATTGTCGGATCTAAAACAATTTTCTTCTTCCCAGTTCATACATATACGTACATGTATTTATTTTTTTTACATGGGGGTTACCACTTATCAAGGCCGGAAGGCCACTCAGGGATAAGGGTTATTGCGTGTACAGTAATCAATGAGATAGTATTATAGTAATCATTAGAATTGAGGGGGTTGATAGAGTGTCTTACTTAAGGGGGCAGTTTGTCAGGAGTTTGTTTATGTTGGACTTGAAGACGTCCAAGTTGTAGTCAGGTGGGAAAAGGCAAGCGGCAGAGAGTTCCACTGGCGTGCAGTTCTAAGAAAGAAGCTTTGCTCATGGAATCTACGTTTGGATTTAGGCACAGATAAAGAGTGGGGAAAATTATTGACAGTTATATTAATATTGAAACATATACTAAAGGGGGGAGTACAGAAGTTATATATTAGTAATTAGTTAATTAGATTAGGTTAGAGGGAGAGATGAGTATAGTCATATGTACGTTTACATATGGTATAGACATGTGTTGACACAAAATCTGATACAAAATTTACAGGATGCATACATACATACATATATACACATATATATATACACACATACACACACACACACATATATATATATATAACATAAAATAGAACTGTAGGATATATTACAAATATGGTAGTCTCTAAAATTAAAAATATATAGTTATTTATGGTTATATAAGTGTGAGACTCATTTATATATTAATTATTTATTAATCATTTTCTATGTATAATTTATTAATCATTTATATTTAAAGCTCCCCCGCTGTTGATCACTTTTATACGTTGGTTTGTATACGGGTAAACATAAAAAGGATAAATTTAAAGAATATTCCAAGTACCAGAAACTGGAATTATCTACTTATCTTGATGATGAGAACCGAGGATCTATTAAGACGCATTAAATAGAAAGCGCATTTCTTCCTGAATAAATCCCCTAATAAAAAAAAAACAGGGATTACTTTGGATTCAAATATTCTGATACAGCACCACACGATGGATGTTATTACAAAACTAACTTTCCAAAAAAAGAAAAACCACTTCCAAAAAACGGTTGGATTATACCATTAACTGTATCAATGCGTTTGATTACCTTTTAGTTAGGAAATAGGTAGAACATAAGAAAGAAATATGGTAAATCATATTGTAAAATCGTTTTGTCGGAAGTGAGGGTCAGCTGATCGGATCTGCGTGTGAGTCACGTGATCAGGTTAGCTGGAGTCACTGATTTGGGTTTGGGATGTAAAGAAGAGCGGACCGCTTACCAGGTCGTCCCTTCCTCTTCACTGGGGGGGGCGCTGACATGTTTAAAATAAGACCTTGAGAACAGGTCGTCCCCTCTCCTTCACTGAGGGGGTGGGGACGCTGACATGTGTAAAAATAAGACCTTGAAGTAACCACGCAAGCAAAGACATTTACTTTCCAATCTACTGCGATCGACATCTGGAAGGTGAAATAAAAACTATATAAAACCAACCATCGTCTTGGAGTGAATGAATACATGTATCACACACACAGACAACTGCATATGAACAATTAGATATTAATATATCACAAATAAACGATCATACATATGATACCAACAATACAATACTTTTACAAACTTACCAACCAAGAATAACTTAAACTAATTAAGGAAAACATCACTAGAAACTCTAAAATGTTAAACTTAGATAGTTAGGAAAATAAATAAAGATAGTAAAGCAATAACGGACAAACTGGAAATTAGCAAGGAATTAGAGTAAGGAAAATAAGTAATAACGAAGCATATATACTCTTGATATATCATAAATCTCCAGCAATCGCACCGGAACGTCCAGTAGCAATCAGCTTTGATCAATGTGGGAGCAAACTCCTTATATCAGACAATTGCTATTAAAGCTGGATAATCCCTTTTTTATGGGGAGCTGGTCCCCCCCCAACATCTTGGGGAAACAACCAGCCAAAGTTGGGTAAACAAACCCAAAAGATGTCCTGCAGTAAAAGTTAAGTCCGCTACTTCTATTTGACCTCATTAATGAGGTCAAATAGAAGTAGCAGAGTTAAATTTTATTGTGGGCACGTGTCAATTATGTTTTTAATACTTAAATAAATAAATTCAAACGTGGCTTACGTGCCAGATTTTTTGCACACTTTCTTTTCCACCTTCGCCTCAAGGCTTTGAGTTCGATTCTAACTACTTACCAAAACTGTTTTTTAAGCTCCCCCCCCAACACAAACACCCAGGCAACGATTTTTTAAAGACGTTTTAACATTGTTTTTTTTATATTAAAACAGGGTCTTACTTCGCTTATTCTTTTGTTTTGATATATATTTTGATTGAATCAAAATTAATTTGTGTCTGAAAAAAAATTCTTCATGTACACATAATAATAATTGTAATAGGGGTATTAACAGTATCATTTATTATTGGAGTTTTAATTCTTATTTACTATTAGTATTGTTTTAATCTTCTAACAACTACGGTTTCACTTATTCCAATTGTTAATTTTGTCTTACAGTTTTTTACTGCTGTTGTTTCCATTTCATTGATTATCGAGACTTAATTTTTTAATCTTTAGACAACCTCTAAATAAAAAAATGTATTTTCCCCGTCTAGAAAGATATCCAAATCATGAAAATGCACAAAACCAATAGACGTAAGATTGACGAACGTGATATTTGTGCAGTAACTCAGTCTAGAAGTATTTCTCAATCATTTAAAATTAAACAAAACCAATAATTCTAGAATTGATTATAATATTCCTTCGCAAACATTTTTATTACATGTCGTATTGTGTTTTTTTTACATAGGCATCATCACTTATCAAGGCCCAGAGTCCACTTGAAGCTTAAATAGTATACAGTAGTTAATTAGACAATATAGTAATTGATAGTAATGGAAATTCGGTAAATTTGTTAACTTAAGTGGAATGGCTCATCAAAAACTTGTTTACGTTGGACTTGAAGACAACCATATTGTAGTCAGCTGGAAAGCGGGAAAACGGCAGACAGTTCAACGAAAGAAGCCTTGTTCATGGAATCTACGTTTAGGTTTAGGCACAGATAAAGAGTGGGGAATTTTTAATTGAATGGAGGTCCCATTTAGGGGGCGTTATGCATAACTTTTTTACAACGTTAACTTATCTCTCGTTTTTATATTTGTTTTTAGAGATTTTTTGTCTTTTCTTACACGGGCTACCAACACTGCTATTCTAGTTTTAATTCCAGATCATTACCAATCACTTCATCAAAACATTCCGAATGTATCTCAGTCTATAACGATTCCTCTCTCTTTGCAAAAATACTAGAACCAATGGTTTCAGAAATGAATTCGTAAGCAGACCTCATTCCTATTACAGAAGAACTCTGGTATACGACATTTTAAATTAGTAACAAAATACTATCTCTTATGTAACAAACATCGTACGAGGTGCCTCCAATACGTTACCAGATTTTTTGTACAAGTATTTCAAATTATCGTAATATCTTAAAATTTCAGTATGTTATTGTGATACATCGCATGAGATGACGGACTATATTTTTATGATTTCACGTTCAAATTAACAGTTACAGCGGAAATTGGAATTCATCCTACTAATGTCTGAATGTCACAGCTGACTAATTTCAAACATGCTATTCGGATACGAGGATATTGGAGAAGAACGATATACAATAAAATTATTTTAAAATATTAAAAATGCCAGTAAAACCTATGGGAAGTTTGAGACCAATATGCACCACTTATGTATAAATCAGGCCATTGAGACCACTTATGTATAAATCAGGCCATTGAGACCACTTATGTATAAATCAGGCCATTGAGACCACTTATGTATAAATCAGGCCATTGAGACCACTTATGTATAAATGAGGCCATTTAGACCACTTATGTATAAATCAGGCCATTGAGACCACTTATGTATAAATCAGGCCATTGAGACCACTTATGTATAAATCAGGCCATTGAGACCACTTATGTATAAATCAGGCCATTTAGACCACTTATGTATAAATCAGGCCATTGAGACCATTTATGTATAAATCAGGCCATTGAAACCATTTATGTATAAATCAGGCCATTGAAACCACTTATGTATAAATCAGGCCATTTAGACCATTTAAGTATAAATCAGGCCATTGAGACCACTTATGTATAAATCAGGCCATTGAGACCATTTATGTATAAATCAGGCCATTGAGACCACTTATGTATAAATCAGGCCATTGAGACCATTTATGTATAAATCAGGCCATTTAGACCACTTATGTATAAATCAGGCCATTGAGACCATTTATGTGTAAATCAGGCCATTGAGACCACTTATGTATAAATCAGGCCATTGAGACCATTTATGTCTAAATCAGGCCATTGAGACCACTTATGTATAAATCAGGCCATTTAGACCACTTATGTATAAATCCGGCCATTGAGACCACCTATGTATAAATCAGGCCATTGAGACCATTTAAGTATAAATCAGGCCATTTAGACCACTTATGTATAAATCAGGCCATTGAGACCACTTATGTATAAATCAGGCCATTGAGACCACTTATGTATAAATCAGGCCATTTAGACCACTTATGTATAAATCAGGCCATTGAGACAACTTATGTATAAATCAGGCCATTGAGACCAATTATGTATAAATCAAGCCATTGAGACCACTTATGTATAAATCAGGCCATTGAGACCACTTATGTATAAATCAGGCAATTGAGACCACTTATGTATAAATCAGGCCATTGAGACCATTTATGTGTAAATCAGGCCATTGAGGCCACTTATGTATAAATCAGGCCATTGAGACCACTTATGTATAAATCAGGCCATTGAGACCATTTATGTATAAATCAGGCCATTGAGACCACTTGTGTATAAATCAGGCCATTGAGACCACTTATGTATAAATCAGGCCATTGAGACCACTTATGTATAAATCAGGCCATTGAGACCATTTATGTATAAATCAGGCCATTGAGGCCACTTATGTATAAATCAGGCCATTGAGACAACTTATGTATAAATCAGGCCATTGAGACCACTTATGTATAAATCAGGCCATTGAGACCATTTATGTATAAATCAGGCCATTGAGACCACTTATGTATAAATCAGGCCATTGAGACCATTTAAGTATAAATCAGGCCATTGAGACCACTTATGTATAAATCAGGCCATTTAGACCACTTATGTATAAATCAGGCCATTGAGACCACTTATGTATAAATCAGGCCATTGAGACCACTTATGTATAAATCAGGCCATTGAGACCACTTGTGTATAAATCAGGCCATTGAGACCATTTATGTATAAATCAGGCCATTGAGGCCACTTATGTATAAATCAGGCCATTGAGACCACTTATGTATAAATCAGGCCATTGAGACCATTTATGTATAAATCAGGCCATTGAGACCACTTATGTATAAATCAGGCCATTGAGACCACTTATGTCTAAATCAGGCCATTGAGACCACTTATGTATAAATCAGGCCATTTAGACCACTTATGTATAAATCCGGCCATTGAGACCACCTATGTATAAATCAGGCCATTGAGACCATTTAAGTATAAATCAGGCCATTTAGACCACTTATGTATAAATCAGGCCATTGAGACCACTTATGTATAAATCAGGCCATTGAGACCACTTATGTATAAATCAGGCCATTTAGACCACTTATGTATAAATCAGGCCATTGAGACCACTTATGTATAAATCAGGCCATTGAGACCAATTATGTATAAATCAAGCCATTGAGACCACTTATGTATAAATCAGGCCATTGAGACCACTTATGTATAAATCAGGCAATTGAGACCACTTATGTATAAATCAGGCCATTGAGACCATTTATGTGTAAATCAGGCCATTGAGGCCACTTATGTATAAATCAGGCCATTGAGACCACTTATGTATAAATCAGGCCATTGAGACCATTTATGTATAAATCAGGCCATTGAGACCACTTGTGTATAAATCAGGCCATTGAGACCACTTATGTATAAATCAGGCCATTGAGACCACTTATGTATAAATCAGGCCATTGAGACCACTTATGTATAAATCAGGCCATTGAGGCCACTTATGTATAAATCAGGCCATTGAGACAACTTATGTATAAATCAGGCCATTGAGACCACTTATGTATAAATCAGGCCATTGAGACCATTTATGTATAAATCAGGCCATTGAGACCACTTATGTATAAATCAGGCCATTGAGACCATTTAAGTATAAATCAGGCCATTGAGACCACTTATGTATAAATCAGGCCATTTAGACCACTTATGTATAAATCAGGCCATTGAGACCACTTATGTATAAATCAGGCCATTGAGACCACTTATGTATAAATCAGGCCATTGAGACCACTTGTGTATAAATCAGGCCATTGAGACCATTTATGTATAAATCAGGCCATTGAGGCCACTTATGTATAAATCAGGCCATTGAGACCACTTATGTATAAATCAGGCCATTGAGACCATTTATGTATAAATCAGGCCATTGAAACCATTTATGTATAAATCAGGCCATTGAAACCACTTATGTATAAATCAGGCCATTTAGACCACTTATGTATAAATCAGGCCATTGAGACCATTTATGTATAAAGCAGGCATCAGCTTTTGGGTGACACAAGAGATTCAAAGAAAGCAGAGAGTCTGTAAGGGACGATGAGATGTGTGGGAGAAGTAAAGCAGTAAGATCACACGAGTTGATTTGCCAAATAAACCATTTCATGCACAGTGTTATGAAGCAGAAATCAAAAAGATTGGTCAGTCATCTCATAAGAGGTATAGCAACAATGTACTGAATTTTCAAGAGTGCGGCAATTTTACATGCCTGTACAAAAAAACAGAAAAGTTATTGAAGAAACCCTGTACATTTTTGAGGTGTCATTGGCAATTAATGTGTAACTTTTTTTTTCTATAAAAACATCTTTTTTTTATTTTGACATGGAAACTAACATATCCTGAAGTTTAATTTTATTTTAAAACGCCAAAAAATGAAAAACTTTTCAGAAAAGAAACAAAAAGCACTTAAACTTTCTAGAAATAATATTAGTGCTATAGCAAACGATATTATCTTTCGGGGGAACACGATTAGCACTTTGCGAATGTATTTTGAAAAGTGTTGTACTTCAGAATGACAGGAAAGTTCTTACAAAATGACCGCCGCAGGCTGTCACTTATTACGAAAACGTCAACGCGGGGATTAAGTTCTTCTGAATATTTTGAAGTGAATTTTGTTTTAATATCACTGCGAGAAAAAACTTGTCAATTTCTCAACCGATTCCGTAATCTGCATTGCGTTCTAGAATAGAAAATCTGATTTTAATTTTAGCACAACAAAAATGATGGATACATCTATACCGGACAACGCCGTGTAACCTGGTCGATTATCATCATTAAACTTAAAAAAAAAAGATTTCGAAACTGTATATATTCAATTTTGAATGTTTAATCCAGAATTTTAGCAGAAATTAAACAAACAAAGCTGATTAAGGAATTTAGCTTGTAATCGAGAAGAGAACATATTTTGGTTTATGGGAGGGGTCACCAGTTTGTGTCTTTAGGCACGTGGTTGAAGTTTTCTGAGTTAATAGTTAGTTAGTAGAGATCGACCTTGAGTAGGCTAGAAACGTGTTAGCGAACAGACGTATAGACAAGCCCGTTGGAAGGAGCAAAGGGAACGAATAAAAGTATAGAGAGAGACTTGGCGTGCCAACCTTCAACAAGCGCATTCATAAGACGACAAAAGACTGTGTAAAATATAACTTGTTGCCATGGCGACTTTTGAGGCCGTCAATAAATTAAATAAAAGATATGTGGTTGCTTTGGGTTGAGACAAGCAGAAATATTGTTATCGTTTCATTGTAAAAAAAGCTATCCGTAGAAGTTTGAGTCACTTGTGTTTATTACGTGTATTTTTGAAGAAGCGATCGCACCCATAATAGGTATTATATATATATATATATATATATATATATATATATATATATATATATATATATGTGTGTGTGTGTGTGTGTAGGTTTAATGTATATTTCTAATCTATATACACGCATTCATAGATATCAAAGACGCTGTGATATACATCACTAGAAGGTGTACAGAAGTAAGAAATACAGACGCGTATATATACAAAACATACGTACACAAACATATAAAACAACTCGTACATCGGAATAATTAGAACCAGTATATCTCGCCGGGTTACTTGTTATCTGTCTGCCTCTAACAGCTCCATCTACCAACAAGTTGTCGCAAATTACACGTCCCAAAACGAATTTAGAAACATATCAATTAAAAACATCGCCATTATGACCCTATTACAGCGTAACATGCGCCTCGCAATCGTGAAAGCTCTACTGATTCGAATAAACCATTAATCAGGTTCAATATGCTTTTAACTATATTAAAAGATTTTGATCGACTTTTTTATTTCAAACATTTTTTTTCAATAAATCCACTAAACGCAATATTTTTAATTGATCACTTGTCTGAAGATGTCCCATGAAAGTCGAAAACGATGGTGATTTTAGAATATTTATTTTTACACTCAAACAGAACGTTCGAATCTTGGCCCACAAGAAAAACAAACAGGAATTATCCCTGCTGTTCAATGAAACAGTCATAACTATATATATATATATATATATATATATATATATATATATATATATATATATGTGTGTGTGTGTGTGTGTGTGTGTATGTATATATATATATTGATATATAAATATATAGATATAGATATAAAACACACAAACACACAAACACACAAACACACAAACACACACACATATATATATATATGAGTGGGTAGTAGTTTGCTTGAAACATTGCTGGTAAAGAAATATATAGAAATGTTTTTAAAGCCAAAAACAATGCGGAGAAAGACCGGAATCATGAAAGTAAAGAATTGAACAACAAACAAATGTAGACGGGTATGCTGGAGTAGAGGAATGCCTAGCCGTTTATTCCTCTATCATTCTTCACCTCAATGTATAATTATTCATAACCAAGTTGTTGGTATGTCCGGTGTATGTAAAGTCCGTGGGTGGTATGGAACTTTGATTAATTTCGAGAGAAAGGGACCTCTCTTTTTCAAAATAGAAGACAAAAGTAGATTCAAGATGGCGGAAGAGAATGTGACAGGACTGCAGAAAAAGATCAGGGTCAGTTGGGAGTAATTTTACTTTATTTATTTATTTTTTTTATTATTTCTGTTGTAAGCTTTGGTTATATATATGTACATATATATTAATTTTATTTTACATAATATTGTATAATTTATTATTATTATTGTTATTGTTTTCATTATTATTATTATTATTATTATTATTATTGTTATTGTTATTATTATTATGCTGACAAGGGTTTCATTCTTTACAATAATAATATCGCAGTGAAGATCCACGTGACCTATTGTGTGATGGGGGAGAAGATTACAGTGTAAGGCCTTATTTTATCTCTCTTTAATGTATTATTATTATTATTATTATTATTATTATTATTATATGTATATATATATACATATAATTACCTTCTTAACGCACAAACACAAATACATAAAAGATAAAACACAAAAAAACAAAAAAAACTATAAAGAAATGAACACAAAATAAAAGCATCAACAAAAATATATTTAATATTTAATACAAACTAGTATAAAACACACACACACACACACACACACACACACACACACACATATATATATATATATATATATATATATATATATATATATATATATATATTATGCATTCAGGTGAAGAATGATAGACGAATAAACAGCTAGGCACTCCTCTACTCAAGCATACCCGTCTACATTTGTTTGTTTTTCAATTCTTTACTTTCTGTCTTTCTCCGTATTGTTTTTGGCTTTTAAAAAATTATATATATATATAATATATATATATATATATATATATATAATATATATATATATATATATATATATATATATATATTATATATATATATATAATTATCACTTATCGGCTACAGAATACTTATACTAACTTTTTTATGTATGCTATTGTTCTTTCCCATTTTAAGTATTTTTTGACAGCACGTACACCATATTATTGCACTGGATTCCTATTAGACAGACAGGCAACAAAGAATACTATTTTGAGGTTTTAAGGGAATTCAAGAAGAGATTTCGTCGGAAGAGGTCAGCCTCATTCAAATCAGGTCAGTGCATTTTCATCCAGGACAATGCAACAGTTAACAACTCCATCTTTGTTACATACTATTTGGCTAATATAGCCATTAAGACAGTTCCTCGCGCCCCCTGTTACTTTTGGTTATTCTCTAAGCACAAGAAAAACCTTGGAGCCTCTCGTTACGAGATAATTGAGAAAACGAAATAGGCCGTGATAAGGGTCATTGATAGGCTCGCACAAAACAACTTCAATAGTGTCTTCCAGAAGTTGTTTGACCGGTACAAGTGCACTGCGGTCGGATGAGATTACTTCGAAGTGGACTAGATTTTAATATGTGTACTCTAAAATAAAAGTGTCCATACAAAAATGTCTGGAAACTTATTGAAGTCACCCCGCGTGTTTTTAATGTGTTGAACATTTTCATGCTGCAAAAATTGCTGCGTATAAAGGTTGGCTACAGCTGTATAACATGGTATCCTTCGCATGAAGCACAAAGCTCCTTTAATATTGCATATTTATTGGCACAGAGATTCTAAGAAAGAAAATTTGGAAAATTATAAAACTAGTCTGAGAGAGAGATAAAGTACAGAGAGAGAGAGAGAGAGAGAGAGAGAGAGAGAGAGAGAGAGAGAGAGAGAGACAGCGAGACAGAGACGTATCTAAAAATTATATTTATTCTGTTGCAATAGTTTTACTATAATTGTTATTAGGTATGTATGTGAATTTATTAAATAAAATAGTATATAAGGGGCGGTAAGTTATTACTGCCATTTGTTGGGCCGCCCCCTTTAATAATTCCAATTCTAATAAATCTAACACCATTAACAGTTTCTACACCCTCCCCATTAAATTGATTAACTCTTATCTGTGAGTGACATTCTGCCCTTAATGAGTGGTGACCCCTTTGCGAAGAAAATTTGAACAAAAAAAAATTAGGTTGACGTTCTAAAATTTCCAGAAATTTCAGGAACCTTTTCTCATGAATTTTATTTTAAAGTGTAGTTTTTTATAGCTATGTGTAATATTAATAGTTCTATCATATATCCCGAATTTTTCATCGTTTAACTAAAATTATTTAACGATTTGAATTTTAACAGAAATATGATTACACATAACCAGAAATAGTTTTTTTAATATCTCATCGCTATTTATATGACGACACGATCGTAAGTTGATTGCGTATTTATCATCGTAACAGTCCTCTGTTTTTTTTTGTATGCGATTCATGACTTAATATTTTTATTCTCATTAACGAAGGATTACAGTCATGACTTTTTTAGAGATGGTCTTTTAGATGTTGAATATTAAACGATACGGGACTATTATTATTATTATTATTATTATTATTATTATTATTATTATTATTATTGTTGCTACTGTTGTTGTCACATTTTGTGTCTGGATGTTAATTTTGCTTATTTTTTGCTGATAGGCAGGTCATAACAAATAAACATTAGCTATCAGCATTATTATTATTACTATTATTATTATTATTATTACTATTATTATTATTATTATTATTATTATTACTATTATTATTATTATTATTATTATTATTATTATTACTACAATCTACAGACGATAACACTAAAAAGCAAAGCTTCTCAGTGATCAGAAATGCAAATAACGATGCAGAATTTAACGAGGGAAAAAAGGAAAAACAAAATTAAAATGTTTTTACGGGGATAAGAAATAAGACATAATAATTCCAATAATTGCCGGAGTCTGGACACTCGAGATCGAAGTTTAGAAATCAATAGGTTGATTTGTATTAATGAGTTATACATCATTTGCAATCATCAAATTAAAGTTACTTGCAATTTCGAATGAAACTGTCAATGAGCTTGGATTATAAGTGTATTTACGCAACCGGACTAAGCCACTACTATTAATCATCTCCCTCTCTCTCTTTCTCTCTTTCTCTCTCTCTCTCTCTTTATATATATATATATATATATATATATATATATATATATTGAAACGTTTTGCTTATTTAATTATATTTCATCATTTATTTATGTAGTATTGGGAATCCCAGCTTAAATGCTATATAGATAGTTTTTGGAATAGAAAGTTATGTAAGCATAATTTGTTTCCCATGAGTGATTTAGCGGGGTCAGAAAAGGTTCGGTTCGACAGGCGTCAGACCAAGTCACCTTTGAACGACCTAGATAGAATGCACCGTAAATTAAGGGGTGACACGGGAATTGTGGTACTACGCTTCCGATTGACGACCACATGGGCAGAGAGTGGTTTTCGGCAGCAGAGAAACAAGACGGGAGATTTCGGGTCTCTCCCCGACAGCTAGGGTCCGAGATATAGGCTTGCTTTGAATAAAAGATTGAAGCTTCAGTCCAACTTGTTGTCATCAATGAATCTGTCTGCAGTGACCATTTCCCAACGAGATGGAGACTAACGTCCAAGAAGATATCATCCTCTGGCCAAGGCAACCAGGTATGTACGCATTAACATTGCACATACTCGTCTCGAAGACGTTCAAAGCAAGAAACGGTGTAAGGATAATAACACACACATATAACAGTGAAATGCACGTAACGTACGTAAGAGAATACACACCCACGCACATATATGTAAGAACACAGACTCTTCAAAGTACCCTTAGTAGAAAAAGTTACAAGAAACGGTAAAAATACAACGGAATAAAAGTAAACGATTAAATAAATAAATAATAAATAAACACGCAAACACAATTTTTAACATTTATACCTACACTTTTTTTAAGAAACTTAAAGTAACAAGAGAACATATATAAATAAATAAGCAAAAAAAAAAAAATCAGTATTCCAAATACCAAAATGTTATCCATTAATTTTTCTCAGCATGTTAAAATGTTCAATTCTTGACAGCATTTATTTCGTAGCGGGGAAACAAGCATAAACATATTTCCGCCCTGACTCATAAGAATAATAAGAACTCATTAAATTAAAAGAAAAGAAAGAAAAGCGGCCATGATTACATATGTCCGGAAAGATGGGAAAAGTAGTTGCAATCGTGTTTTATGATAGTTACGCAATCTTCGAATTTGAAAGCAATTTCAAAATCTACTATCTAGCTCTACATACGTATTGAGCACGATCACAGTAAATACTGAACATATTCACATCAAATGTTATGTCGATACATAAAATTATATAATTATATATAACTATACATATATATATATATAACTATTTTATTTATTCACATAAATTGACTATACGAAAGTATAGATTTATGCGTAAACTTTAAGTATTTACTTCAAAAGTGCTCAATACGTAGGTAGAGCTAGTTAGTAATTTATAAAATATATATGGCGATTAAGCTACACTGAATATTCTGCGTTTCATCCAACTATAGGATTCGCGCATAAGCCTGACGAATCCTATAGTTCAATGAAACGCAGAATATTAAGTGTAGCTTAATCGCCATATATATTTTATAAATTACTATATATATATATATATATATATATATATATATATATATAGGGTGCCCCCCCAAAGAAAAAACAAAAGCTACATGGAGGCCATCTTGAACATATGCTGTAGAACGGAGAAAAAAAGGCCAAATACCCTTGTGTTTTGATGTCATGTTTTGAATATAATAAACTAGTTATGACCAAGGTTTCATTTCATTCGGACAAAACATTAAGAAACGGGGTCTAATTAGAGTTGGGGCCCGTTTTTTTTGGGGGGGGTCACCCTGTATATCTATATTCTGTGCAATAAAGGCAGATTAATTAATTTGCCTTTTATCATTAGATATTATAGTTTTAGAACCAGAAGCCTCATACGAAAATATCTAAAGCTTCTTCAGCGTCCTCTCGAAAATTATCTCATTCACTGTTTGAATTTACTTTAAAATGTTATTGTATTTTTCGAGTTATTAGATCTCCCTAACACATTCATCGCCAATGAGTTCCGGGTGTAATTTAACTTTCACGTTAAACTAACACTCGCTTACTACAATATCACTCGGAATTGATCTTAATAGTTTTTTTTTGTTTTTTTTAGGGGGGGGAGGGGCAACCGCCACCATTTTATCATTTGTACAATATTTCTACTGTTAATAACTACATAAGCAATTTACCTCTCCGATGGCCTCCTGGTCTCCAGTTTCTTCATTACTAGATTTCAAAAGATACTCGTCGTCAGGATTTCGAACAGCAGAATATGGTTCGTTCGGATAAAAGAATAAAGCATTCTTTTGCTCTCATAATCGAACTATACTTTCTGGATTCTAATGACTATGTTTGTTTTGTTTTTTTTTAATATGGTCATGTTACCAAAATACACAAGATATTTCCTAATATTGTACCCGTGTTTTATTTCCCTAATAAGATAATAATCTTGAGAGAGTTTTAAAATAAAAACGAAACATTGACGAATGTATAAATAGTTTTGTTTTACTTTTGTTTTCAAATCAGCTTATTTATTATTGTCTTTACCTCTGCCCCTTCATCTTTTATTCTATCTCTATCTATCTATCTATCTATCTATCTATCTATCTATGTATGTATCTATCTATCTATCTATCTATCTATCTATCTATCTATCTATCTATGTATCTATCTACCTATCTACCTGTCTATTAATCTATCTATTAATCTGTCTACCTATCTATCTATCTATCTATCTACCTATCTATTTATCTATCAATCTACCCATCTATCTATCTATCTATCTATCCAACCATTCACCTATCTATCTATCTATCTATCTATCTATCTATCTATATATATATATATATATATCCATCCATCCATCTATCTATCTACCTATCTATCAATCCATCCATCCATCTATCTATCTATCTATCTATCAATATATCTATCTATTAATCTATTATATATATATATATATATATATATATATATATATATATATATATACATATATTATAATAGTAGTGGAGTTTTGCTAGCAATCTGTAATATTGATAGTTCCGTATTTTTTATCGTTTAAATAAAATTATTTTAACGATTTGAATTTTAACAGAAATATGATTACACATATCCAGAAATATTTTTTTAATATCTCATCGCTATTTATACGATGACACGATCGTAAGTTGATTGCGTATTTATCATCGTAACAGTCCTCTGTTTTTTTTTTTTGTATGTGATTTATGACTTCATTTTTTTATTCTCATTAACGAAGGATTACAGTCATGACTTTTTTAGAGATAGTCTTTTAGATGTTGAATATTAAACGATATGCGGCTATTATTATTATTATTATTATTATTATTATTATTATTATTGTTATTATTATTATTATTATTATTATTATTGTCATTATTATTATTATTATTATTATTATTATTATTATTATTATCATCATTATTATTAGTATTACAATCTACAGATGATAACACTAAAAGCAAAGCTTCTCAGTGATCAGAAATGCAAATAACGATGCGGAATATGACGTGGGAAAAAAGGAAAAAGAAAAAATGTTTTTATGCGGATAAGAAATAAGACATAATAACATAATAATATACATATCCATCTATCTATCTGCCTTTCTATACTCCTATATTTTTTGTGTATTGATATTCATATTGTTGAACCATTTTTCTATTCATTAAAAAAGAAAATACAACTTTGTTATATATGGGTTGTGGAATTGCATTCATCTGCAAAAGATCTCGCGTAATTGCATATTCTTTTTAATTAAATCCCTATTAGTTTTTCGGTTTTGTGATGCGATGATCATCTTTAGTAAATTATTTCGTGTAATCATACTTTGCCTCTAAAACACCTTTGTCATTTTTTATATGTAACTTAACAATATAGGGTATTCGAACTCCTATGGAACTTTATATTTGGGTTTTAGCCAGGAAAAATGAGTGCAAAAGTTTGAAAATTGAAAAAATGGAATTTGTCAGGAATTACGAAAATGCATGCGTAACTTAATATCTATTGGTTCCTGTTTTAATTTTTAGCCTTGATACAAACATATCTTCATAGCTCAGACATTAACGTCAAAAGAAAACTTAAATCGTAAGCTAAACATTTAGGTTTCGATTCTCAGTGGTGGCGCACGTGTCGTTTGTTTTCACATTTTAAATTTGTACTATTCATTGGGTCCAGTATACTACAATTAAAAAATCTGTTTAACTCAAAATATCATATTTAAGTGTGTTTTACGACCGGGTAATGCCGGGTGGCTTGCTAGTATATACGTGTGTTTGTATGTGTATAGGGGGGGCGGGGTGTCTGGGTCTACTATGCGTGTTTGTGTCAATGTATGTAGTAATACAGGGTAATCCCCCCTAAAAACGGGCCCAACTCTAATTAGGCCCGTTTCTTATTGTTTTTTTCCGAATGAAATGAAACTTTGGTCATAACTAGTTTATTATATTCAAAACATCATATCAAAACATTAGCGTCTTCGGCCTTTTTTCTCCGTTGACTGTAAAATGCTCAGAAAAATAATTGAATGTCCTCTGTTTTTTTTTTTAGGGGGGGGGTCACCCTGTATAAGGGTATGGTGCTTGATGCATTGCTGTAAAAATGTATACGGGTATTTATGTAGAAAATAGCAAACCAGAACTATGCATAAACAATACAAACAACCGAAGATACTAGTTTGGTAATAATTCGTGGGTGTTGGAGGGTATATTTTAATATTTAGTAATAAGTATCTTGTTTACTGATTTGAGAAAAATCTGTTGAAAAATCGATATTTAAAAAATTTCCTTAGCCAAACGCTGTGTTTGATTGTTTGCATTTGTTCATAATTTGTTTTACCATTTAATGTTTCTGCATTTTTACCAGCCTTCATATATACGCTGATTAATATATACATATATATATATATATACATATATATATATATGTATGTATATATATATATATATATTGTCATTAGCATCAACTTTCCTAAACATGCCAAAGTATATATGATGATTGCAACGTCTTGTCAGACGAGTGCCACTCCCTCAGATACTTAAAGTTCATGAGCCCAAAAATGACTTCCATCTCCACAGAAACATTTTAATAGACAAATGCCTGAGGGAGTATCTATACACATGATGTTACAGAGTCTTTGTTTTGTACTACAGCTAAGGCTCTATCTCGGTTCAAAATATTGAGATCCAGCAACAGGCAAGAGCAAGATAGCCAGCAACAAGTTAAACTGCTGACCAGCTTAATGCGATAATGGTCTCCAGCTTTATGGTTTTTTTTAAATCAGAGATTTGCTTCTCCTAGAAATGTTGCCTTCACCACGACTTACGGTAGCCCTCTCCACTCCAACGCACACATACATACATTCATATAAACACAAGTGTAAAAAGTATATTATATATATATATATTTATATATATATATATATATATATATATATATATATATATATATATATAGTCAGTTTTGAAAATATATATGGCCATTAACAGAAATGTTCGCATTTTATCTTTATGGGAATTGTCAGGCTATTACAAAGAACTGATGTTACCTTTGATGTTGAGTATAATAGTAGCTTATGAAATTCCTTGTTATTAACCCACCCATGTATGTCAGCCACGTACGTGTGCATTTTTCAACAGAGGTTTATGAGCCTGTAATTTACTTTTTAGACGGAATAGATTAATTTTACTATTGTTTCAAAGGAGACTTTGTTTAAATCTTGATGTGTACACGTATTTTGTTTAGTCTACTTTAGCTATTTGCTTATTTATAATCAGCATTATCGTTATTGTTGTGGATATGGTTTATTTTTTCATTTATAAGCTTAAAGTAATTTGTATATTTCTTATGTATACGTTTTCTGCTAAACTTCCACAGTTTAATAAATTTAAAATTTAAGATAGCTACTTTCTCATTCAGATATAGTCTACAAGAGTCGTCTAAGTTTCTCCATGTAATAGCTTGCCATATTAATTTTCACTCGACTATCAGCGAGTATTCAATTCTGTGTTATTCAGGTTTTATATGGCAAATATCATAACCTACTAAACAATACAATTATATTGTAGTGTACACATGCTCGAGGTTTACTGTTACAAGTGTTTTTTTTACTTATTACTATACTGTATTTATATTTGTCTATTGTGTTATTTTAGTTGTGTTATGTTAATGACATTTCATACTAGTTCTGATTTTTACTGCTCAATTTAATATCTTCCATATTTGTGCTTTAATTTGCATCTCTAAATTATCAGTTAATATGGAACAGATTTACATTGTAATATTAATGATTTGCTACAGGAAAAATTATTCCGAATTTCTTGCCTTGTTTAGTTTAGACATGTAATAATGAGTGTCGTATACCAAATTATATTTCTATTCTATTTAGATTTATTCTTATTGAGTTTACATATATTCGCGTTATTGTTTACGAATATATATATATATATATATATATATATATATATGTGTGTGTGTGTGTGTGTGTGTGTATAATTATTTACTATAAAATTCGTACATTCATATCCGATCTAGCTCTGCATTCCATGTTTAAAAAGGATGTGTCCTCTATAGTATCAGACCTGACCAAATGGTTAATTTTAGGCATAGACCAATTCATACCATCAAATAAATTCCAACAAATACCTGACAGACAGCCATGGTTCTCCCCAGAATGTGCTGCTGCCATCGAGCAGAGAAATCACTTTTCCCATAGCTACCAACGTAATAGATGCACTGAGACTAAAGCTGATTTAAGGACTGGCAGCAACCACTGTAAAAGAGTAATAAAAAATTGCAAGAGAGCTATATGCTCAGTCCATTAAATCCAAAGTAGCTGAGCAGCTGCTTGGTTCCCACCAGTTTTGGTAAATAGCAAACAGGATCATGAACAGAAGCATTCTATCCCAACCATTATCAATGGACCTGAGGTCATCTCGTCAGCAGCAGACACGGCCAGACTATTTGCCAAGAAATTTGCAGCTAATACTACCCTATGCGACGAAGGGCATCAACTCCCTGTATTTCCTCCTATAGCAGACAACACACCATGCAACATACATATATCTGTGCGAGAGATCGCCAAGCTAATCAAGAACCTTGATTCCAGTAAAGCAACTGGCCCTGGCCGCAGTCCAGTTATAGTGCTGAAAACGCCCAACCAGAACTTGCTCCCATACTTACAAAACTGTTTAAACGTTGCCTTAAGGAGAAGTGCTTTCCAACAGCCTGGAAAACCTCATCAGTATGCCCTGTCATCTCCCTCTCAGTACAGACCAATAAGTCTCCTCTGTGTCATGAGTAAGTTGTTGGAATCCATATTAAATAAAGAAGTAGTCAACCACCTCAGCAGAAACAACCTTCTTAGTGACATGCAATATGGTTTCCGCTCCGTAAGATTTACAGCAGACGTGCTAACGGTTATATCCCATAGAATTAGTGAATCTATTGACAAAGGTTTCCTTTTCAGGACAATTGCTCTTGACATACCGAAGGCCTTCAATTAGGTATAGCATAAGAGCCTACTTTACAAGATTTCCAGTTACGGTATCACTGGTAATGCTTTCTCAATCATTAAATCATTTCTCTCCGATAGGCTCATAAGAGTAGTGATTGATGGGCAGACATAAGAGGCCCACAATATTAATACTGGAGTCCCCCAGGGTTCTATCCTGGGCCCAACTCTCTTCCTGATCTACATCAATGATCTCCCAAAACACATACTTAACTAATTTGTTGACATCTATGCTGATGACACAACCATCTATGGCAACACATCAAAGGCCGTAAATGACAAGCTTCTCTCTAATTCTCTTTCTTCTGATCTTGAGCGCGTGGTACAGTGGGGAAAGATGTGGCTGGTTACTTTTAATGCATCCAAAACCAAGCTTCTATTTTTACATTATTAACGCTCTGATCTTCATCTGGCATCAATTGAAATGGATGGCTCTCGTCTTGGAGAGGCGCCATGTTTTGACAAGCTTTTGGATTTGACCTTTACTCCTGATCTAAAATGGAACACGTACATCAGGTCTCTTGCCAAGGTAGCTGGGAAAATGGTGGGATCCTTCTACTGCTCCAGAAGATATATCACTAGTGATGCAATTCTTTATCTATATAAAAGCCAAGTACGTCCAAGGATGGACTACAGCTGCCACATCTGGGCAGGAGCTGCACAAAACAGCGTATCCTGCCTTGACAGAGTACAAAATAAACTTCGTAGCTTGGCGGGGGTGCCCTTTTCTCTTCCCTGCATCTCTCTCCCACAGAAGAGACGTTGCGGAAATCTCTTTGTTTTATCATTATTTCCATGGCAGGTGCTACTCTGAGCTCCAATCTCTCGTCCCCCCTCGCCAATCTTTCACGAGAAACACCCATCTGGTTTAAATAACTGTCAATAATTTTCCTCACTCTATATCTGTGTCTAAATTCAAACGTAGATTCCATGAGCAAAGCTTCTTTCTCACACGCTTGTGGAACTCTCTTCCGTTCGCCTTTTTCACACATGACTACAACTTGAATGTCTTCAAGTCCAACATAAACAAATTCCTGACAATCCGCCCCCTTAAGTAAGACACTCTATCAAATCTCCTATACTAATGATTACTACAATACTATCTCATTGATTACTGTACACGCAATAACCCTTATCCCTGAGTGGCCCCCGGGCCTTAATAAGTGGTGACCTCCATGTAAAAAAATAGAATACCTAAAGACACTTGTGTTTCATCCATCGTGAATCATCAGTGCAGGGGGTCACGATAACCGCCGGTCGGGTAGGATTTAACCAAGCAACGAACCTCTGATTCAATTAGTAAGGACAAAATCCACACGGTTACCGTCAACCGTGAGAAATATCGTTTAAATTTAAACATTTATCTTTAAATATTTTTAACGTCTGTCAGACTGATCTAATCATTATAATATCATGATCTGCATATGCTAGTTCAAGTGACCGATTTTATTTCAATCAGCAATAGGAAACGAGATTCTTAAAGGGACTGACATAATTTTTGCTATAATAATTATTAAATACCTACAGACACTAGTGTTTCATCCTTTCGGCTATTATATATATATATATATATATATATATATATATGTATAAATATATATATGTATGCCTGCGTGTGTGTTTGTAATATATATAATATATATTATTAAAATTGTTATATATATATACATATATATATATATATATATATATATATATTAAAGAGTGCAATAGAAAAAGTCAATTCAAGTAACTTGATTATGTAGTGGAGCTGGCATCTATTTAATGTAGCCACCTTCAGCCTCAATCACCGCCTCCATACGGGTCTGGAACAAAAGCACCGGCAGGAGGTGGGCAAATATTTGGCTGATGGTGGCGAGCAGGCTTACTTTGGTATTGTGGGAGGTCATGATGGTGATGCTTTCGACGTATGACCAAAGGATGTTGTCTAGCAGGTTCAAGTCGAGCGAGGAAGGGCTACTGAGAGAAGAGTACAAAGTCATAGCACTTTTTCTGAAGCCAAGCCTCGGTCTATTTGGATTTGTGGATCGGCGCCTAGTTTTGCTGCCAAACCCAGGGTCGAAGATGTGAGGTGGCCTGATATGAAACAACACCAAAGTCTATAAGTTCAAACCACTACTATTATGCAAAATATAATAATCAAAAGACCATAGAATAAATACGAAATCTGCATGACTTTTTATTTTTTTTTAAGTATTATTAGCCGTATTTAATTTTTAAGTATTATTAGCCGTATTTTACGACCGGCCCACAAATTTGTATAGTGTCTACCTTAAAATAGTCAGTGGAGTATTTGCTTTATAATAAATACTAAAATTTACATGAATAAAACATATTTAAGCGTATTTTACGACCGGGTAACGTCAGGTGGCCTGCTAGTAAACAATAACATTTTAAACTTTTCTAATCACTGACTGTCATAGTTGATCGCATCAATCATAGGAGCGCTATGTTTCACGTTTTCAATCTGACGTTTACAAGAAAAAATTATTCAAATATATGCGTAAAAGATACTGTCAATTCATTGCAAATGAGGTAGAATATTTCAAGCTGGCAATACAACACTTGCTACACAACTCCTTACATAGGATGTTTTCTATAAGTATATTCCATAATCACAGGCTCTTTCTTACGTCTCAGTTACTATGTGACTTGTTTAAGTTGAAACAACGTAGACAAGAAGGAAACGAGAGTTGTTTCCGTTTAGTATTGCATAATGTTGCGCGTACGAAAAAAATACATTAGCAACTTCATATGCATCGGTTAAATTACAATTAAGTCCAAAAGTAATACCTGCTATTTTTATTACGTTCGAAAGATTCCTAAGTGATTGATAATTTCAGTCATAACTGAACATGCATAATCAGCTAAAATGTTCATCTCTCTGTTGTAAATATTGACGTTGTGAGAGGAAGAAACCAAGACCCGTCAGAAACAGAGGTGTGTCGTTGAATTATTGACAAAAACTCATTTAGAAGGGTTATAACTATGCAGAAAAATAAATTCTGGAGCAAAATGGGTCGCCTGCTTTAATGGACCGACCCCTTATTCGTAGCTCCTCAACTTTTTGAATTAAAAATAGGATATGCTTTTTGACTAAGTCTCATATGACATAGCCCGCTCCAAATGCCAATGTATAGCGACCATATCCCGCTGACAAAATTCATTTAGAATATGACTTTTCTTGAAAAGGATTCTTATCATCGAAATATCTGAATAAACAAATAATCTTTTTTATAAATAAAAAATATGCGTCATTTTCGAGCATCCCAAACGTATTTATTATATGTAATTCTTAATTTAATTATATATATATATATATATATATATATATATATATATATATATAATTATGTATGTATGTATGCATATATAATTATCTACAAACACGTATATATGACTCATTACATTCCCAAATTCGTCGTCCGTAAAATGGTCCGAAAGCAATCTGAAACGTTCCATACGTGTTTGCTGAATTTTTTAAAAAAGTTTAAAACAATTTTATTGCATAGAGTTTTCCTAAATGGTCCTCACGCCCAGATTGCATTTTTTGAAATTTCCCAGCTCTGACAATCAGGCTTTAGTAGGATGGATTCCAATTCCTCATTTATATTGACCTGAAATCATGAAAATTGGTCAGTCATCTCATAAGATGTATGGAAACGATATACTGAATTTTCAAGAGTCTACGACAAGTTTAAATGTCTGTACTTCAAATCTGGAAACGTATTGATGCCACTTCATACTATGGAGCTAACTCTTACTAGTGTTATAAATTATCTCTGTCGTTTTTCCTCTATCTATGCATCGCTCACTATATATATTTATATATAATTGATAGATAACTATATATGGAGACAAGAAGGAATTTCTAGAGGGATACGTGTGTATAACATATCAATATATATATATATATATATATATATATATATATATATAAATATATATATATATACATATATATGTTTATATATATACATATATCTGTTGCCATTTTCTAAAAGTAATTGAATCTCGTCAATTTAATCAAACGGAGTTTTGTTTGTGAATTCCCGCTGTAGCTGTGACACTAATTAAATTGGACCTTTAATTAGCGCGACGTTTGCGATTGCCGATGTAAAGCACGTATTTTATCTTCGATCCATTTTTAATTGACATCACTTTCATCTTTTTTTATACCAAATTGAGAAATTTAAACAAACTGTAAAATATAAAAAAAAATTATCTCGGTGTCGAACTATTCCTGTCTACAGACGTTTTCTGTTTTGACCCCCTCCCCCAAATATTTAATTTAATTTTCTTTGTTTTACTTTTTCGGTTCGTTTTTTTTCCTCTTGTTTGTATTCCTTACCTTATTTCACTTTTATATGAGTCTTACATGGTATATTTATATTTGTCATCAGGTTAAAACAATTCTCCGCTTGTTTACAGAAGTTGACAAGTTACAGTGCTGGCCTCTCCACCATAGCGATCTAGAAGTGATCGGTTAAATATTAGAACCAGCTGTACCAGAAATGTCACCCAGCAGCGATGAACATACTCGACTCTTTAAAAACATATTCACATTTGTGTGATATCTGAACGCCATGAAGGAAAAATAAATACACCCCATTATCCATTTGTCAGTAAAACATTTTAACTATCTACGATTTTCTTGCCAGATAATCCTTTGCTCATTGTATATTTTTGCAGTTAATGAAGATCTTCTGTTAGGACACATTGATTTAGATAAAATAAGATTACGTTACGAGTGAGTCGCGCACTGCTCGTATATCATTTGGAAAGCTCCGGTCCGCTTTATGACCCAATAGTAAACTTGAAAATTAACATTTCAATAAATTTCTTGTCTAGAGAACTATAGCAAGCAGGGTTGGTTCTGAAGCTGCCCATTACAATTGTTTTTATCGATAATTTTCCATTGCTATATGTTAGGGACATATGGTAAGTAGGTATTAAGGTTGTAGATGACCCTGAGAGCATGATAGCCAAGATCTGTAAAACATAACCATTTTCAAGATTGATTGAAAGATGAATAATGTAAAGTTGAGGTAGGGAACATGAGATCAAACGCTGTGGACAAATGAAAGAGATATATAAAGACAAATTGTTGAACTTTTTATATTTGTTGAGATATACAATTAACTTTTTTAAACCTTTTTTTTTTTAAACTTTTTTTGAACTTTTTATATTTGTTGAGATATACAATGAACTTTTTTAAAAACTTTTTTTGAACTTTTTATATTTGTTGAGATGTAAAATGAACTTTTTTAAAACACTTTTTTAAAACTTTTTTCTATTTGTTGAGATATACAATGAAAAATTGTTAAGCTTGAAAAGAACTGAACTTTTTATATTTATCTTTCGAGCGACGCTGCGTAATTTCGTAGAGACCAAAGAGGTAATTTTTTTTATAATTGGACCCATATTCTAACCCCTTAATATTTAAAATTTTGGTCTTAAATCAAAATAAAACGTTTTACCCATATCCAAGTTACCTACATCTAAAATTTCAAGTATTTAGACCTAAAATTTGCGGAGAAATATGGTAGAACCTCAAAGCTTAACACTTTCAACTTTGCCCTTTTGGCAGCCAGGTTTTCGCCTAAAAACTGATTAAAATGCTAGACGCATGTCTGAATACCCGTTATGAATAAATTTTAAATGTTTAGACCCAAAATTGGCTTGATCGTTTGCTAGACACGGCAAAGGTCAAATCTTTTACACTTTGACACCTTGGCAGCTCAAATGTTTGACTGAAATCGATTCGAAAGCTTGCCCATCTCTGAATTCACTTATGCAAAATTTCAAATGTTTAGACCAGAAATTTGATTAGTAATTTGGTAGTGACCGCAGAGGTAAAATTCTTTTAAATTTTGCCCCCAATTTTAAAACCTTAACATTTATTTAGGGGGGGCACAAATGAAATTAAAGTTTAATTCATATCCAAGTAACCTACATTTAAATTTTCAAGTGTTTAGACCCAAAATTGGTGGAAGAGTTTGGTAGAGTTTTCAAAGGTCAAATCGTTGAACTTTTACGCCTCGATAGCGAAATTTCTGGCCGAAAACCGATTAAAAAGATTTTCCCAAAACTCAATTCCTTTATGTGAAACCTCGCGCCTCTAGACTGAAAATTGGCAGAGTTTTTAGGTAGGAAAATTTGCTTAACTTATTTTGTTTTCAAGTCAGATCTTTGACTTACTTGTTGTTTTATCAAATACTTCTGCATGCAAAATCCGATCCCGCATTTTGCTAATTCCTACCCTCTGATGAGAAGGAGAGTATTTCTTCGAAACTCCGCGGATTAAGGACTATCCACTTATCTAGTGTTTCCTTTTCAGATTAAATATGTTTTTAACTCATTTCAAAGTGTTTTTTAACATATTTTATTAACTGTTTGCTCATATATATATATATATATATATATATATATATATATATATATATATATATATAAGATAAAGATTAACGTCTGTGTGTGTGTGCGTGTGTGTGTGTGTGTCTGGTCACGAATAGGCTCCTATATGGTGGACTATTATAGAAAACTGATTGCATATAATGATAGAAGATCTATCGAGACACGGAATGAGTATGTTTGATCTTGTAGAACGGTGGGTCATTAAAATAGTGGGGTCTTCGTTCGCGCCTGGTCCACAAAGTATGGAAATAAAACATTTAAAAATTAAAAAAAAAACGTTTACAAGTGTTTTTGATATAGATGTACATAAGAATACTTCAATAACTATGTTTTAACTTAAATAGGGATGGTATAATAAAATTGTGGGGTCTGCGTTCGCGTCTGACCGCCATAGAATGGAAATAGGCATAAACTTTACTAAAGACTTTTCATATCTATCTGCGTAAGTATACTTTGATAATTATGTTTCAGTTTGAAGAAATATGGTATAATAAAATTATGGAGTGTTCGTTCGAACCTGACCTCCATAGAATTGAAATATGTCACAAAGTTTAACAATGTTTTTTTAATATAGATCCACAGAATATGGTGATAAGTGTTTCAGTGTTAACAGGTATGGTATAATAAATTATGGGGTTTATCTATTTTATTTTTACTTTCATCATATTTTGCTTTGGTTTTGATACCGCCAAATATTCGAAACTATCTCTTTACAACCATTCCTTTTCCTGACCTATCATACTTTCATAAATCAAATCCATTTTCTGTAGGCTGCTTTTGTACCCAGTCAACGACGAGTACTTCTTCTAGTATATATATATATATAATATATATATATATATGTATATATATATTGTTTTAACAAAAGCAAGACATGAAATAATTGATTGATAACAGCAAATAGTGTTTTTAATCGTTCGTTACAATTGTTTCAAGAGCATTTGGACAAATTTAAATCCTATATCGTTCGAAAATTTTCACAAGAACAGCCTTACATCAGAGCTTTTGAAAAAAACAAACTTTTGCAATGAACAATATGGAATCCATTTCCCTTTTAAGGAAAATTATGAGAAAATATATTTTACAGATTTTCTCAAGATTTTGTATCTCTATTTAAAAACAAATCAATGGATTTGACCTTCGAGAACTGTACAAAACTCCTTCGCCAATTTTGGGTATAAATAATTGAAATTTTAGATATAGGTTCCTTGGACATGGATCCAAGTTAATAACTTGATTTGAGCCCAAAACAATAAATTGTAAGGGGTCATAATAGGAGTCAAAGTAAAAAAAAATATGACCTCTACGGTCTCTACCAAATTACTCAGACGATTTCTGGTCTAAACATTTGAAATTTGACATAAAGGGTATTCAGCGATAGGACAAACATTTTAATCGGTAAAAAAAATTGAGCTACCAATATATAAATGTATGAATGTATGTTCGCATGTCTGCATAAAACTTTCGAGAGAGGCGATGGATTTTCACAAAATCAGAATTGTGTTGAAGCCCGTCCCTTCAGACGACAAATACCGAAAAATTGGCTAAAATCATTAATTTCTTCACCATCAACTGGGCACTTTTCTACAAGGAGGGGGTGCTTATTTCGGCGATATTTTTGAAATTCATCCCCTCTTTTCGATTGTTTAGCTTTAATTTAAAGCTGCGTCACTTTCGGTTTATCGGTGGTCGTAACAGCAAAGACGTCACGTTTTTTCCGTTTTTTCCCTCTGTTTCGGTACGGGTTTGAGCCTGCCTTCCTACTACCACTTTATTATTTCTTTTTTGGTCACCATACACCACCAAACACCCTGGCAACGCCGGCACTCATGCTAGTATATATATATATATATATATATATATATATATATATATATATATATATATATTTATATATACTAGCATGGTTACTCAGTGTTGCCTGGGTTGACATGAAGTTCTGTTTGAAACACACCTGTATGATAATCCTTTTCATCATGGGCAACGTGGATACCCCTACAACAAAAATAAAAGAACGGATGAAAGCATGTAAATGTAATCGCCCCAAAAAAAGAAGTATGTGATACCCTCTCCACCAGATATTTCGGCAGAGGGGCTACAAAGAGAAGAAACTATGCTCCGGATATTTAGCACTTAAAAGACCCCCTGCAAAGAAAAGATAATGAAAAATAAATCATTACAACTTTTGTTTCAATAAAAAATAGCAGCGAATGCCCGTGCGATCGCAAAAATAAAAAAGAAAAAAAAAATCTACCAAAAGTTAATTCCAAACACAATCAATTGACATTTTTCGTCATTTTATATTTCTAATGTACCCCCCCCAAAAAAGTTGAATTTGACATATTTTGGGGTTCGTTCTGTTTATAAAATTGTTAGGTGAAAGTACAGAATGGTTTCATAAAAATTAATTAAATTTATCGTTATCTTATGTTTCAAATGTAATTCCTGCCCCCTTCACCACAAAAAACTAAAAGTTTTTGTATTTATCATGTTTTGTCCCTCCCCTCGATCGCCAAACTTGAAAAAATGCTAGAGATGACATGTCTGGTTGGACGCTTTGTGGCCAAAAAGTGGGGCTTATTTTACGTTGAAATTATATAGAAAAGTTATCCCTCACGCTAAAATGTTATTTTTTCTTTAAAATTTCTTCTTTCATATTATTTATAAAGACTGCTTAAACGTATTAGGCCACAAAAAAACAGGTCTTAATTTTTTTGGTCAATGTCAAGTTTCTTTCCAACTCCCCCCAAAACTTTAAAATGACGACTTTTAATGGTTGTCCGTGGTGCTGAAACGAATAATACGTTTAAATTTGGGGCAGATAAGTAGTTTTCATGATATGAAGAAATTAGTTTTTCCAAAAAAGTAGATCACTTTCCTATATAAATTTAACGTTAAATGAGTACCCACTTTCTGGCCACCTATTAATTTCTTCATATCATAAACATTGGCATTAATATTTCCTGACCAGGAGAGGTGTACACCCATTTGGCCTTTATATTTATTTGGTCATTGGGAGTTGTACACACAGACACACACACGAACGCTACTACTTTATATATATATATGTGTTAAAAATAAATGTTTATTGATGCCACATATATTTTTATTTTAGAAATTATCATTATATTTACTTCATTTCGGTGTAAAATTTAGACTGTAATTTAGATTACCTTTCTTTAACATGTACAGTAAAACTCCTTTAATTTGAACTTCCTCTCGTTTGGACTTTCTCTCATTTGGACTTTTTCTAAACCTGGACTTTTTCTAAACTTGAACTGTCTCGTCATTGAAATTGTATTTGCACATTTGATGCGAAGTTGCAGTAAAACTGTTTACATGGTTTAGTTAGATATTGCGCAGAAATGTTAATATTAGTACTATGTAATTAATGTAGATTAGCTATTGATAATTAATTTACACTAACTGTAATTCTTATTTCAGATTTCTATATTTAAAATAGTGTAAAACAACCCATCACAATGGCATGCAACTCTAAAAAAAAACAAGTGACACTGACTCAACGTCAAATTATAGAAAAATTAGATACTGGAGTTAAAAATAGCGTTATATTGAGGGATTATAAGATTAGAAGTACACTGTTTTACATCAAAAAGAAAAAGGAGTAACTATTGAAGGCTGATCCCTTTTCTTCGAATGAAAGACATGTCAAAAGAAGGACTCTTCGCAGACCAAATCAAGTTGAATTCGATCGAATATTGCATGAGTGGTTTGTAGCAAAACGAAATGAAGGTGTAGCAATATCTGGGCCCATGTTAATTCCTAAACCAAAATCTCTTACGGAAGAGTTGAATATCGCAGAAGATATGCAATTCAGTGAAGGTTGGCATAGGAGCTTTAAGAGTAGACATGGTATACGACAATTAACAATGTCAGGCTAACAACGGTCTGCTGATACACACACAGCATCAACTTATTGTGACAAATTCAAGACGATAATTGCCGACTATTGTTTAACACCAAAGGATGTTTAAAACGCTGATGAAAGTGGCGTAAATTAGAAGTGCTTAGCTACAAAAAACATTAGCCGGATCCGAGGAGCAGAAAATAAAAGGATTCAAATTAAATAAAGAAAGACTAACAGTGATGGAATGCGCTAATGCTTCTGAAACTCAAACTTTAGCTTTTTGTCATGGGCAAATCAAAGTGTCCCCAAGCATTGAAAGGAGTTTCGCCTTTGCCAGTATCCTATTATTCTTCCCGAAATGGATGGATGAATCATCAGTTGTTTAAAAAATGGTTTTTGTAAGAATTTGTGCCAGTTGTCTAGAGGCGTTTTCTTGAATTAGGTAAACCTGATTCAAAGTGCTTGCTTGTGTTGGATAATTGTAGAGCACATCCTCCTGAGTCAGAACTAGTGTCATCTTGCGGGAATATTTTTGTGTGCTACTTACCACCTAATGTGACTTCTCTAAACCAACCTATGGATCAAGGGATTATTTGTAACTTAAAATGTTTCTACATAAATGATTTCATGATGAATATAAATATTACCCCGAGTATAAGCGATTTTCAACGCCATTTTATTATCAAAGATGCCATATTTTCTCTCGCAAATGCATGGAATCAAGTTCGAGCAGGCACATTAACAAAAGCATGCGGTAAATTATGTCCAGCGCCAAAGTCTTATGAACTGAAAGAATCAGAGAATACATCTGGTCTAGAAAAATTCTTGAAACGAAACGGCTACGAACTAACCACGCTGTTCTTACATCGCTTAATGCAAATGATGTTGAAATGTGGGTGTAAAAATTAGTTAACTACTGATCAATATCCTGAAGGCAGTAATGGTGATGAAAATAGCGACAGCTCCCATTCTCTTGACTCTTATGTAAATAACCAAGAACACTCTGATGAAGCAATACCATGGGATGATGCAGAAAAGTATGTGGAGACGGTTATAAAATTTCTAGAAAAACGTCCTTACTTTAGTGATAACTATGTTTTGCAAGCAATGTCACACTGAAGAGATATAATCATAAAGAAACTAAAGAACAAAGACATTGTAGATTTTCGTGATCGCTTACGGAATACAATGGCAGCGCCCGAGAGCTCAATCAATAAAAATAGAAACTACAATGAGATTCAGTCAATGAATAACTAAAAAAAACTGTATTTTACATAAATATATCATTTCTGTAGATGATAACTTAGGTAATAAATACCTAACAAGTAAGAGTAGATTTAATTTATTTTCAATGTTTTTGTTCCTGGTAATTATAGTTAACAACTCTTACTTGCAATATATCGTAAACTGACCTTAATATATACTTGAAGTATCATATAGCAATGAATTTCATTTACTAAAATAAAATTCAAGTTTATACATAAACTAGCATTTCAGCCCAGCGTTGCCCTGGTGTTTGAAGGTGTATGTTGAGCAAAAAAAAAAAAAAAAATGAAAATGCAGTAAATTTTTTTAACTTTGACCCCTATTATGACCCCTTAACATTTATTGTTTTGGGTTCAAATCAAATTATTATTTAGATCCATGCCCAAGGAACCTATATCTAAAATTTCAAGTGTTTAGACCCAAACTTGTGGGAGGAGTTTGGTAGAGTTCTCAAAGGTCAAATCATTGAACCTGGACTCCTTAACAGCCACAATTCTGGCCGAAAACCGACCACAAAGATCTTCCCAAATCCCAGTACATTGTATATCAAATTTCGAGTCTGTAGACTTAAAATTGACTGAGTTATTACGTAGGAAAATGTACACAGACACACACACAGACACGTTCACTTTTATAGATATATAGATAAACAGCATGTTTTCAGGGGAAGTAACTCAGTCCATCTTATTGCAATTAACGGCAGATTTCATTGATTTAAAAAATCTTCAAAGTACATTTTCATGTTATAATTCAGCAATATTGCTTTTAATTGAAATTAATATATATGGGTGCCATGTTTCTGAATTTTTGAGATGAGGATTGATTATTGTTAGAAAATTAAAGTTAACTTCAGCACATTTTTTATCACGAAACTTGAACAGCATCCTCTCATTTGAACGAAGCGGATGGTCAAATTATAGGAGTTATACTGTATTAAAGATGCATAAGTTTTCTTCACATTATACTTTTAAAAACCTTTTTAATTGAATTTTTAAAATTATTTCATTTTTCATTGTAAATTTTCTATTTTGCTGTATATGTTTTAAAACCTTTTTAATTGTAATTCTTTTAATTTTTTATTGCAAATTTTCTATTTTATTTTTAAAGCATTTTTAATTTCAATTCGTTTTTCTTTCCTACGTTTTTGATATTCTTTCTGTTTTTATTTCGTTATTTCAATTCTATTGAACTTCTCCAATTTAATTGGCCCCATTCAACGGGGTTGACACTTTATGTCTATCTGCATTTATGTATTTACTAGCGTTGAAATCCGTCGCCTCTATTGAACGTTTAAGGCAGACATGCGAACAGACATACATACATACATTTATATATTGGTAATCAAAACTTTTCGACCCAAACTGATGAAAAAGCTTGCCCTATACCTGAATACCCTTTATATAAAATTTCAAATATTTAGACCAGAAATTGTCTGAGTAATTTGAAAGAGACCGCAGTGGTCATTTTTTAAAAAACTTTGACCCCTATTATGACCCCTTAAAATTTATTGATTTTGGGCTCAGATCAAGTTATTAAGTTAGATTCTTGTCCAATGAACCTATATCTAAAATTTCAAGTGCGTAGACCCAAAATTGTCGGAGGAGTTTGATTGAGTTCTCAAAGGTCAACTCGTTTAACTTTGACACCTTAATCGCCAAATTTCTGGCCCCAAACCGAGCACATCGATTTTCCAAAATCTCAGTAACCTGTATATCAAATTTCGAGTCTGTAGACTAAAAATTGACAGAGTTATTGCGTTGGGAAATGTAAACAGACACACAGACACACAGGCACACATACACTTTCACTTTTATATATATATATATATATATATATATAGATAGATAGATAGATAGATAGATAGATATACGAATATCTTCCTATAGAATCCCTTGCTCATTGTATATCTTTGAAGTTAATGAAGATCTTCTTTTAGGACACAATTATTTTGGTATAATTTGATTAAGGTACCAGTGTTTCGTGCACTGCTCGTATATCATTTTGAGAGCTTCGGTTGTTAATTTAACATCAGTCTTGAGAGTTAATGAACCTTAAGAAAACTTGAAAATTACAATTATGTTCACTTCGCTGAATATTTTAGGAGTTTCTTGTCTAGAGAACTATAACAAGAATGATTGGTTTGAATTTGCACGTTACAATTATTTTTATCGATAACTTATATTGTTATACATAAGGGACACTTCGTATCGATAAAAATCAACATCGTCTAGGATAAACATTCATCTAGTCTGATCTATTATCTAGCTTCTTGTTATTAATTCACGTAACATCACTTTGGGTAGTTGCCCCATTTCCTTTGGGTTATCTATACAGAGAAAATCTTATTTCGACCACGAATACTATGTGATTTTAAATATTCATTCAGCAGTACTAAACTTGGTGTTTAACTAATAAATATGTTTTTATTTGTGAAACGCACACATTAAATAGACGCATCTTCAGAAGAACTCTAGTAGTAGAAGGATATACGCCCAACCTTGTTACGAGATCCCATTGAAATATTCTATTTGCTTTTTGATACTTGAATATCTCCTCACTGATCTGAGACTTCAGTTGTGTTTTATAATGTAAGTTAGCTTTCCCTAAAGGATTGCGTGTCTGTTCGGAGGTGCCAGTATGTTTCTATATGGGATCTGATATTGCAGTTTTTGTTTATATGACTGTAAGATTAGTGGAAGAGAGGGATAGATTTTTAGCGCCAAGCAAACTGAAGACGTGACTGTTAAGAATGTTCATAACATAATAAATATTACCATTGTATCGACTTGAGAACATAAACATTCGAATATTTCGGCCGGCATGCCTTATTATAAAAATACACAAGAAACATAAACATATTTATGCTTTATAAGATCATATAGTTTACAGCTGAAGATGGTTTCAAATGGGAAGTCGTAAAAATATCCCCCCAAACAACAAAAATAGCTTATTCTTTTTACTTGTCTTCCGAAAAAAGTGTACACACACACACACACACACACACACACACACACACACACACACACACACACACACACACACACACACACACACATATATATATACATATATATATATATATATATATAATCATCTATGACGTTACAACAGGAATCACTTGCTTCTATCTTTATATATATATATATATATATATATATATATATATATATATATATATATATATATATATATATATGCTAAATACAGGACAATCAACATCATGATTAAAAATAAAAAATGAAAATAAAGGTTAGCTATGCAGGTTTCGTTCCTCGCTCAACAGTACTTAATCAAGGAAAATACGATAAAAAAAGAAAAGTCATGAATATGACGGGGGAGAAATAAAGCGAAAAATAAACGGGGGAAAATTACATGGGTAATAAATTAAGTCCTAAAAGATTTTTCTTCTTGCTTGCAAGGAGAAGGTCTGAAAGACTTAATAAAAAATAATATATATATATATATATATATATATATATATATATTTATATGAGCATGATAAAATAGTATGCCGTCGAAATAGAAAAATAAAAAGGAACAAACTGAGTCATGTTTCATCAGCGTCTTCATTTAATCCAATAGAATTCACGAAATAAAGACGAAACGTTGATGAACATATAACTCGCTTTGTTCCTTTTTATTTATCTCTCTCTCATACACACACTCTCTCTCTCTCTCTCTATATATATATATATATATATATATATATATACATATTTAAAAGAGTGTAGCCATCAACAATTGTGGGTTTGTCAGTCTTTTATCATTTTTTTATTTTAAAATATTTTTATTATATTTTTATAAGGCATTTCAAGCCTTGTTCAGCTCTCTTCAGATATTTTTATATAAAGTTTTTTTAAGTGAAAGTTTGATGAATTCACAAATGAATCTAAGAAAAAGAAAATACCCACCACAACATATAGACAAAGAGATCCAACTTGCGATAAATATACCAGTAGAAGATTTGAGAACTCCCAAAGAACGAAACAAAGAACAAATACTAACATATGTCTCCACACATAAGACAAACAACCCATAACTTTACACAGAGATAACGAAAAACCTCGTCCTACTTAACCAAAACAGCAAACTAAACAACTTCCTTAACATAACAAAAATAATAAAAAGCAAACGCCAACCCAAAAACCTAAAACGCATTCTTACTTCATCCAAACTAATCAAGACACAACAAAAGGAGTCACAAAATGCAACAAAAACGATGTGGAGTCTGCAACATAATATTAGAGGGAAACACATACACATTCATGAACTCCATGCACACATTAAAAATTTAAAAAGACCTTGATTGCACCTAAAAAAATGTGGTCGATGTAATGTGCACCATGCGATAAATCCTACATAGGCACCACAGGAAATCTTAGTAATTGAGTAGCCCTACATCTATCCAACATCAATATCGCAGAAAATAGACACCTGCATGTGTCACACCACATACACACATGCAGTGGGGTCAAATTCGAGATAATGCCCATTTTCCCAACTGACAACTACTTCTACTAAACTAACACAAGAAAAAACTTCATAGCAAAGTTCAACCCCGCTTTAAACATTTCCCAACAATTATACACATAAATAGGCAAAACACAAAATACATTTACACGCATGCATACTTAGGCAAATGTGCACCCTCACACACGAAACAAAACAAGCTCATTAAAGCACGCACACACTTTCACGGCCCCACACATCCATATCCAGTATAATAGCATTTCCCTAAACTAAAAAAAAAGAAACAAAATACACCACTCTGTCCACACCTAATAAAAGAAAATCTTTCTAGACAAAGAACACTTTAACCAATATGTGTGTGGTGTGTGAGCAGGTGGGTGTATGTGGATGAGTGCGTGTGTGTATATATATATATATATGTATATGTCAGGTCATGTCATATGCTACTGATACTATGTAACCCAGTACTACCTGCCTCATGGTCGGGTCACCGGCGACTAAACTGACTTGTTTGGTAAGAAGGGCGGCTAGTCTCCCCGAAGGATTAAAAACAAGACCTTTCAAAGGGCGAATGAACTCTTTTTTGGGGTCAACGGCCAACTAGCACAATGTGTGTTTGTGTGTGTGTATGTATGTGTGTGCTGGGGTGGAGAGGGCTCCCATAAGCCGTGGTGAAGGCAACCTTTCTAGGAGAAGAAAATCTCTGATTTAAAAAAAACATAAAGCGTGAGACCAGTACCTGCATTAAGCTGGTCTGCAGTTTAACTTGTTGCTGGCTCTTGCTCTTGCTTGTTGCTGGATCTCAAAATTTTGAACCGAGAGAGAGACTTAGCTGTCGTACAAAGCTAAGACTCTGTAACGTCATCTGTGTATAGATACCCTCTCAGGCATTTGTCTATAAAAATGGTCCTGTGGGGATGGAAGTCATTTTTTGGGTTCATGGACTTTAAGTGTCTGAAGGAGTGGCACTCGTCTAACAAGGCGTTGCAATCATATATATATATATACATATATATATATATATATTATAAAGCTGAATGTCTGTGTGTGTGTGTGTCTGGTCATGAATAGACTCCTATATGGTTGACTATTTAAAAACACTGATTTCATATAACGATCTATCGAGACACAGGAATGGATATGTTTGATCTGGCAGAACCCGCGTTCATTAAAATTGTGGGGGTCTGCGTTCGCACCTGGCCCACAAAGTATGGAAATAAAAAATAAAAAAATAAAAAAACGTTTACAAGTGTTTTTGATATAGATGTACATAAGAATACTTCGATAAGTATGTTTTAACTTAAATAGGGATGGTATAATAACATTTTGGGGTCTGATTTCGCGCCTGGCCTCGTAAGAATGGAAATAGGCAAAAACTTTAATAAAGACTTTTCATATCTATCTGCTTAAGTATACTTTGATAATTATGTTTCAGTTTGAAGAAATATGCTATAATAAAATTATGGGGTATTCGTTCGCACTTTACCTCTATAGAATGGAAATATGACACAAAGTTTAACAAGGTTTTTTTAATAAAGATCCACAGAATATTATGATGAGTTTTTCAGTGTGAACAGGTATAGTATAATAAATTATGGGGTTTATCTATTTGATTTTTACTTTCATAATATTTTGCTTTGGTTTTGATACCCCCAAATTCAAGCTATATCTTTATAACTCTTCCTTTTCATAGCCTATTATACTTTCATAACTCAGAGTCCATTTTCTGTAGGCTGTTTTTCAACCCAGTCAACGACGGGTAACTTTGTCTAGTATATATATATATATATATATATATATATATATATATATATATATATATATGGGTGTATGTATATATATATATATATATATATGCATTCGTATATATATGGGTGGGTGGATGTATGCGTATGTGTATGTGTGTGTATGTATGTGTGTGTATGTGTGTTCCCATGCATGTGTTTTCGTATATATGCGTATGTGTGTATGTGTGTATGTACCTACATGCGTATGCGTGTGTATGTGTGTATATACATACATATATATGTGTGTGTATGTATACGTATATGTTTGTGTGTGATTATGTGTGCGTGTGTGTGTGTATAACATATGTTATATATTTTCCATCTTCTTTGTGTGTGTGCGTGTACTTATGTTTGGGTGACAGTACATGTCTGTATGTGTGTTTGGATTGGAAATGAAAAAGAAAACTTTAATTAATATATGTGTGGTGTATTAGTGGATGTGCATGTGTGGGTACGTGTGGGCGTATGTGTGTGTGTATTCTTATATATCTATAGTGGTGGGTGGATGTATGCGTGTGTGTATGTGTGTATATGTAGGTGAGTGTATATATGTGTGCTTCTTCATGCATTTCTGTGTGTATGCGTATGTGTGTGTATGTGTGTGTACCCACATGCGTATGCGTGTTTATGTGTGTATATATATATACATATATGTGTATATATGTGTGTGTATGTATATGTATGTGTGTGTGATATTGTGTGAGTGTGTATGTACGTATATATTATCGGTTATCTATACTTTTTGTTTATGTGTGTGCGTGCTCTCATGTATGAGTGACTGAGTACTTGTATGTATGTGTGTTTAGATTGAGAATCGGGTCAAAAAAATCGCGGACCTTGACCCACACACATTCACGCACACGCAAAAAAGAAAGAAAGTCATAAAATCCATAAATATCCTCACTAAATAGACCAAAAGCCCGCTCACTACTAAATGGACTTAACTCTGATTTAACTCTACAACAACACACTGACTATTAATGACAGAAAGTCTGAGATTGGCATTTTTCTGAAAAACACATTCAGTGTTGTCAGAGTTAAAATGTTCTCCAAAATAACATTTACAACTTTCACTTAAAAAAACACTGTATGTAAATATATTTGAAGAGGGCTGAACAAGGCTTGAAACGCGTTATAAAACTATAATAAACATATTTTTAAAAAAATGATAAAAGGCTGAAAAATCCACAATTGTTGATGGCTACACTCTTTTAAATATGCCTTTTTTTCTCGTTGAACGTTGAAATTACACTACCATCACTTTAAATATATATATATATATATATATGTATATATATATATATATATATATATATATATATATATACACACACACAAATTCCATTAATATTTTCCAGAAGTGAAGCAACCAATGAAGTTTTAACGAGGCCCATACAAGAATGCTCATTACTCAAGTAGAACGCAATATCCTTTGTATTTGTTTTACATAAGTATTTTATGTCGCTAAACATACATGAGCATGTTTCGATCAGCCAGTTACGAATAACAATATACATCTTCAGACTATGCTATATATACATAGTAGAGTCCGAAAAGTAGATTTCGGTCTCTACTATTGTAAAAGATCCTTAGTAAATCTTGTTACTGGCTGACGGAAACCTGCTTATAAATGTGTAGCGAAATATTAATACTTATGTAATATATATATATATATATATATATATATATATATATATATATATATATATATATATATATATATATATATATAGGGAATTAGATCTGGAATCTAAAGAGCAGTCTATTTTAATATATTAATAAATTTAGTAATACTTTTAAAAGAACATTACCCATGGTACTGTAGATATAAGATATTTGATACGCTCAGAGGATTTGGAGTAGGCGAATATTTTTAAGCATATATATATATATATATATATATATATATATATATATATATATGCTTGGATTTATATATGTAGGAAGGTGTTTGCTTTCACTATTAATTAAAATCTATGTTTTAATAAATAGAAAAATTAGCTAGATGTTTTGCAGATGAATGATGTGACTTTTCTCTGTTCTCTCTCGCCATATATATATATATATATATATATATATATGTATATATATATGTATATATATATATATATATATATATATATATATATATATATATATATATATATGTCGGCATGGCGTAACACACCTAAAATTCATTTTAGTTTAGGGAAACCTTTTATTTATAATGTGTAAATCTAATTAAGAAGTGTATTATTTGTATTGATCGGAATATTAATCTAATTTATTGAGAGTTGTGCACTGTTTCAAATGATGTAGCCTTCGACCTGCGCCAGGCATGTTGGCCGCCATCTTGGAAAATAAAGGAGAAATATACTGGTTCTGTAGCTGGTTTTGTATTCTTTGACTTTTCATTTTGTGTCGTTGTTTCGTATGTTTTTAAAAAAATTGGTTGACAACGGGAGGTAACTGTAATAAAGTTTGACAGTGGTATATCTTTATTTTACCGTGGACATTTTAAGGAGGGGGTTGTCCAATTTTTGATTTTTTTTATTATTAGAGGTTCCAAGCGATTTTTTTCACACACACGAAAGAATGCAACTCAAAGAATACGAAAATATTTTAACTGCAATAACCCTCATCCCTGAGTGGCTTCCGGGCCTTGATAAGTGATGATCACTGTGTAAAAAAAAAAACTGAAAATAACGCATTTGCACACCGTTGTAAGTAAGGAAAATCTTATACTGACTATTTGTTTACGAAAATATGTCACGTAGTCGTTACATGTCAATACTCCGGATGCACATGTTATATGTTAAATGTTAAATGTTACATTATATATGTTACATTTATATGTCACATGTTATATGTAGACACTCGCAAGGAAAACAAAGACAACTCGCTTTAGTTTTCGTTTAAACAACATATATTTATTTGCAAGCACTTTCAGAATAACGTCTTGTCTCTTGTCAAAAAGTCTTCTCGTTCTCCAAGGTGCTTAACAACACTCTTTTGTTTAGGACGCGTATTTCCGTGTCGCTCTCAGGTCACGCGTGTAACACGCAGATTTTCCTTCTGTTTTTCTGTTTTTTAAATCCTTCCTTTTTTTCTTCCTCGTTGTGACGTCACGTCCCACAGGGTTCGGTCACTAGCATACTATGCCAGTCGTACATTTGCTGCTTCAGTAAATTAGAGGATAATCGAAGTCCTAAATATATGGAGATGAAAAATATGAAGAAATAGATTTTTATCTACCGTCAGTGCAGATACTTTTGGTTAATAGAGTAAAAGATATGGGATATTATCATGTTTGTATTTGACAAATCCTCTCGGTTTTGAATTCGGGTGTGGATAAACTTAATACGCCTAGCAACACTAATACGTTGTGCACGTTGAAACAACTGTCGACGGATCATTATATATATATATATATATATATATATATATATATATATATATATATATATATATATATCAAGTCGATAAGTAAGTTCTTAAATACTTATCTAATAATAATACATATCCTATTAATAAGTATTCTATTAATAAATATATTCTTTAGCTCCATGTACTTTTTACTCCAATAGGAGTGGGGTTCACTTTGATGTTTTTGGATTTAATCGTTCAGAACAAGAGTATTATTTAATCTTTCAAGCTTTACTGATCCGAAAAAAAAGTATTAATTAATCCCCATTCTTTAATTACTAATACTATTTTTTTGCTTTATATTATTAATTTTTTTTAAGCTATCAACTATTTCATCGTCAATATGAATAACATTGTGTTCCCAGTTTTGAAACAATATTGCTATTGATATTCGTTGTTGATCGTTTTTATAGATCTAAATTTCTAATCTAATAATCCATTGTCTTTATTTCTAAAAATATGTTTCTAGTGTAGAATATTAGATTCGTATTTGCTAAGTTTGACTCATTCACCACATCTAATATGCACCTTTAGTAGCTATTTAACTCTATATTAAATTTTGCCTTATACTCAAGAGCCTTTATTTTTACCAGAATTTTTTTCTCTCAGCTACATTTAAGACGTTACAGCAAAAATCTATTCCTATGATGACCTCCCTGTATAGCGTCCAGCCTTTTATTTAATATTTCTTCTTTAGAATTGCCGATGTAGAAGGCTTCCAGTAAACACTGTTTGATTTCCCAAGTCTATATTACTACACTTATCTTCTATTGGCCATTTTAATTCAAAATCATTTTTGTTTCTATGAAATTCTCTAATGCAGTTATGTTCCTCTTTTTATTTCTAATGTTGATTCCTGTACCAGCACCCCTTCTATCATTAACACCTTTCTCTATTAGTTTCCATCTTAGGTTCATTTTTGAAAAATACAACATGGTTTCTGTATCTTTCCTTTAAGACGCATCTCGTGGCCCCAGGATATACCTTCTTAATATTATCGGTCTTAATCTCACATTTGTACACTATTTCTTAGGATAAGCATTTGCCACCCAATGGACAATTGCCAGGTATTCTGCAATTACATTTTCTCTCTAAAACACGTTCATTCGATAATGACTTATTATTATCGTTCATCTGATACTGACTGATTATAATCTTTTATTTTGCTTAATTTCCTGTTATTAGAGCTTATTATAGTATTGGCTAAGTATATATATGGAACACTAGTGCCCGTATAGTAAATATTTAAGAAACTCTTAAAGTTGAGCACTTTATAGTTGAAATAAAGTCAGTCACGTCAGCTCGCATTGCAGATCATCATATAATGACAGTCGTTAAAAAGATTTAAAAATAAATGTTTAAATTTCAACAATGTTTCTGCGAATTATGGTGGTCACGTAGATCTAGCCCTTTATGGAGTCAAAGATGGTTTCATTGCCGGATTTGAATCTATCGACCAGGGTTTATCGTGACATATTGCACTGATGATTTCCGAAACTTTTTGTATATCAAAATTCGGTAAGTTAATACACCAGTAAAATCAAAGTAAAGAAACAACTGACTTAATTAATAAAGCTTCATGATTATTCGTTTTAATAATCGAACATGCGTATAAAACATTTGCAAAAAATAAATAAATAAAATGAGAGAGCACTAGGTGAGTCAAAACTGTTTGGTTCCCAATAATAAAGATCATAAAAATATTCACGCACACACACACACACACACACACACACACACACACACACACACACACGAAAAATAAATTCTGTAATACATGAGGAAATACACGATATTATATTTTTATTTTATATTTTATTGTCTTGATTTTTGCACAAATAATATGCATATATATATGCATATATATGCATATATATATATGCATATATATATGCATATATATATATATGCATATATATGCATATAAATATATGCATATATATGCATATTATTTGTACAAAATATATATCTTCTTTCCACAACATTTGAATAACCTTTCACATAGGCACTCACTATGGCGTGGAAGACCTGATATTTTTATGACAAAATGTTACTTCCGTATGAGCTCTATCGCCTTAAGAGTTCTCTTGTTACTAATAAATAGCTGCCGGAAACATTGTCATGACAGTGTAGCAATATATTACTGCTTATGTAGAAAATGAAATAAATATACACTTTAGTTGATTGACCAAATAAAGTATTTCATGGATAAGGAATATCGTATATCAGTAGCAGCAATAAGTTCGCTATTTGATGTCGGCATGAGGAATGTACACACAATTATTCGCGACGTACTGAAAATGTTGAAGCACCAGTCCACAACTCTAGTCTTGTTACAGACTATTAGAGCAAGAGTGTTATCAAGACATTTCTGCATTCTCCCTATTGTCCATACCTTATTTCCTGTGATTAAAGTTATTCTCTAAGCTAAAATATAACCTTGTGAACTCTCGTTATGACCTATAATTAGTATAACCTTAAAAAAAAAACTAATATATCTTATACCTTATAAAACGTCGTGTCAATGAAGAATCATCGACACGCTTATATAAGAGGATTTCGAACTGTATAATAAGTGCATTGCAGCCGGAAGAAATTATTCGAATGTGACTAGAATTTCATGTATGTACTATCAATAAAAGTGCCTATACAAAAACATCTGGAAACTTATTGAAAGTAACTCGTACATACACACATACAGATGCATACATATATACATATATATATATATAATTGTACACGCACATACACACACACACATATATATATACGTACATACATATATATATTGGTGCTTTGTCTCAGTGAAATAACTTTCTTTGAATTGGTGTTTATTTTAAGACAATGGGAAATGAGGGACAAGAATGAATGACGAAAAGAATAGATCAAGTCATGTCTAGACAAAACCGTATTATTTTAGAATAAAACAGTCGCTTTCAGCTCACTACCGTTTTCCGCCATGTTGAATTCCTTTTTAGCCGTTCGCTTCAAGTCAAGTCTGGTGCGTTTTACAAAACGGAAGCTGTACTTTTTGCCTGTTATAAACATTTAATTACTGTTGTCTATTCATAAAACATTGTATTACCAGAAGTAGACAGGGTGAATGTAAAATTATAAGTTTGCTTAAGTAAGCCATCTCAGTAATGAACCATGGTATTTTCGCTTGGGTTTCAACCGCTGGCAATGGTTCTTTTTAATGGAAATCGCTCCATACAACGCGTGAAGCGACTTAATGTCAGGAGCTAACAAGAACTTGTAATTGTAGCGGATTGAACCGAATTATAATAGGGTACGAACCGCACACACACACACACACACACACACACACATACACATACACATACACTTATATATATATATAGATATATACATATATATACATATATATAAATATATATATATACATATGCATACGTATATATATATATTTAATAAAATATAATAAATGTTAAATGATTTAATTTATTTTACAATATTGATTCAGACAGTAACCCTGACTATAACCCTGACTATAACCCTGACTATACTCAAGACTAATTTAATTTACTTCTTGCATAGTTTGTGATGCTAACATTTATATTGTAAAAGTTTTATTAAAAAAAGCAACCTTATTAAGATAGGTCCGTCAGCTCTAAAAATATGAATACTCAATACTCACTCTCATTATTGGCTCGTTTTCCCCTTAATTCCCACTCTAGTAACTTGATACTTTCTATGGAAATATCTCATTATCAACATTTTATAAAAATGAATACATTTTAATACAGTTCATCTTAAAACTATGTTTTATCTACGTTATGTTATTTAACCAATCGTGGTTTTCTATATGCTTTTTACGATTACTACATTACGGTAGCCACAGCGTACTCAACTACTTGCTATATACATCTTGGTTTATTGGCCAGGACATCTTTCAAACGTGTTACCCTTTGTAAGATGTTTTTTACAGAACCGAGAGTTCGATTTTTGGCACAGAGGTGGAAAATGAGATTCATTTGTACTCTCGAAAATGTTGTGAAAAAGACGAAATAATTATTCAAATCTACGGGTCAATATACATATTGGTAAATGGGCATAAACAATTATATTCAATTGTAGTTTCTATTTATTTAACTCTAAAGAAATATAGAGCGCCTGTGCTTGGACTTATTTTCTGACTAGGACATTGAACGCCGTTCTCCTAATCTCTATTCCTGATTTTAAATTTCTCCTTTTTTCTAAGAAACTAAGGAAATTGGGGTTGCTTGCATGTCACTTGCGCTCACTTGACTTGTTTTGGCCGGTCTTGTCTGAGAGGTTGAGTGTACTTGATTGACAGTGTATGGCTGCTGCTTCCGACTGACAGTACAGGATCACTAACTCCTTGGTAGCGCTTAGAACAGCTGCTCTATCATCAGTTCTATAATATCGGGATAGTTTTAAGACCACAGCTTTTTCAACAGGCCTCGGCTAATGGACCACTCTATGTGTATACTTGGCGTCAAAACCGGCACACTTTGCTAAACACCCTTCCCCTTAAATGATATTAAACAAAAACGTAATAAAATGAAAACCAAAACAAATATCACGATAAAACCAGACAACAAATGAAAGAAAACCAATTCGCCTCTATCCTGGAGTCTGGCTTTCACAAATATCCGTAGCCTTAAAGGTAATCTAGATGATGTAGAATCTAAACTTTTAGTGAATTCACCGGATACCTTAGCATTAAATAAAACACACTTACATTTTTCAATCATCTCTAACTACTTTAACGTGACAGTAAAGTCTCGCATAGATATATGCACGGGCTTGGAGTTTATATCCGTAGCACCATTCCTTTAACTAGAGAGAAAAATCTTTTATGTGCTTTCGACTAACATTTCATCACTGCGTTAGTTCTTTATAATTTCTCTACCATTCTCCTTCAAGTCAAAATTGTACTCTAATCGATCATGTCTCTGATAGTATAGATGCAGCACTCTCATTAGATACATTTGTTTGGTGACTTTAATGTTCACCAAGGTTATACAGATGCAGCTGGAAACGGAAACTACCTACTGGTATCAGTTGAACTCACATTTAAACCCCAATCTTAGGGTGAGGAACCATTGCACAAAACAGAAAGGTTCTACAACAAGACTGACTGGGAAGCCATTAGATAACACATCCGAGATGCCTCATGGAACGACATATTCTTTCTCTTCCTGCTAAACAGTGTGCAAATGAAACAACTTAATGGTGCAATGCGTGCATTGAAGAACATGGTGCAACACGGAAGTATTACAGCAAACCACACTTTTCATGAGTCTCTGCAGATTGTGCAACTGCTAATGCACAAAGACACCATGCATTCCGCCGTTATCTTGTTAATCTTTCATAGACATAGCCCCAAACAGTAGCCCCTTACGCCCGAGTTGCGATATGATTTATAAGTAATTTTTTTAACAAATCTAATCGGTTATGGAGAAAATCAAGTCGTCCAAATAGAGGCTCTCTACATTGGATAATCTCTCTCCTTCTCTCTCTCTCTCTCTCTCTCTCTCTCTCTCTCTATATATATATATATATATATATATATATATATATATATATATTCGTATTCCTATCTGTTTGTTTGATTGTTCACAATTTGACTAATATATACAAATTTTCCTTACGTTACTATTTGATTTATTTCTATATATAGTATGATTTTTGCAAAAATACAATTAAGAGATCATATCATTTGCATATTACATTATGAAAAATCGATTTTATTAAATAGCGGTATCTTAATGTTTTCAGCTAGAGAATTGTTTTAAGTGTTCTATTTAAAATTGTTATTTATAACATTTTAAACAATATTTATATTGATAACATATGTAATTTTTACAATGTGACACAGTGTCGTTTAAACCCTACACAAAAATAAAGACCTACTCTTTAGGGGTCTAAAAACCTTAACCAACCTTTAAAGATAATATGAAATAAGTAATTTTGAAAAAAAAGAAAATCAAGATTTTAGAGTGAGGACCACTTTTTTTATATAAATTTAACATAAAATTAGCACCCACTTTTTGGCTAAAATGCGTTCAACGCGACATGTCATCTCCAGCATTTTTTCAAGTTTGGCGATGGGGGATGGTGGCAAAACGTAACAAATACAATTTGTTTTTTTTTTGTATTGGGTAAGGGTTATTGGGGGAGAGGAATAACATTTAAAACATGAAATAATGATAAATTTAATAATTTTTTAGGAGACCATTCTGCACTTTCACCTAACAATTTTATATAAAAAAAACGAACCCCAAAATATGACAAATTATAATTTATGGGAAGGGGGAGGATTACATTAGAAACATAAAATTACTAAAACTTTCATTTTTTGGGAATTAATTTTTTGGAATTAATTTTTTGGAATTAATTTTTGGTAGATCTTCATTTTTTTAGGGTTCTGCCTACTTGGCTATTGTTTTTGCGATCGAACGGGCATTGGCTGCTATTTTCTTATTGAAACAAAAGTTATAATAATTTATTTTCAATTATTTATTTATTTTTTGCGGGGGGAAGTTTTCATTCCAGTGCTCAATATCGGGAGAAATATTAATTTTCTTTATATGTCTTCAATCGAAATATCTATTTGAGCAGGTATCACATACTTTTTCCTTTTGGGGGCGATTACATTTACATGTTTTCATTCGTTCTTTTATATGTGAAATTTTTGTGGAAGTAGCCACATTGCCCATGATAAAAATAATTAGTATAACAGGTGTGTTTCAGACGGAACTTTATTTCAACCCAGAAAATGCTGGGAACCCATGCAAGTAATAAATATTGTTTAAGTCCACACACACACACATACATATATATATATAAAAATATATATATATATATATATATATATATATATCCGCCAGAATGGATCATCGGGTAAGGTTAGGGTAAAGGTTAAGGTAAGGGTAATATTACACACACACGCACACACACACACACACACACATATATATATATATATATGTATATATATATATATAAAATAAATGTATATTTACTTATATTTTACTATATGCATTTACTTACTTACTTGTTTTATCCGGAATTTGCAGATACCAGCCATCCTCTCCGCTTAAAATGTTTAAAACTTTTTTATTTATATTTTATTTTTTATTTTTATTTATTTTTTATTTATTTATTAATTTATTATTTTTTCTATTTAGTGTCTTTTAATAACTCTTGCTGACATTTTATTAAGTAATCACCTGTACATTTCAATTGACCTCTTTTTTTGCCCTATATTTTTCGCGCTGTTTAATGTCATTTTGTCTGGGTCATTTTGACATTTGCTTTTCTATTTTCTTTTTAATTCCATCACCATTTATTTTCCTTTTCTTCTTCATTGATTTTTCTTCATTACACTTTGTCTCGGCAGCCGTGTTAAAATTCCAATAGTATTAATAAAAGACAAATAATTATTTTTCTTTTATTAATATTATTGGAATTATTCCACTTTTACTTGTACATATTTGTGAATTATTCCACGAATTTCGGCTTTTTGGATTATTTTGGACCATCATCCAATTACGCGATTTTCTTGGATTTTACTTGTGCGAGTGGGAATTTAATTAACTTTCTTGTATTTACATTTTTGGATTTTACCGTGATTGGATACTTTACCTTTCACAAGACTATCCATTCACGTGAAATCACCTTTTTCTTCACCATATTCCCTCTGCTTCACTTTTTGTTATCAAGTAAGATCTTTGATTTACTTGCAGTTTCATAAAATACTTTTGTAGCCAAAATCTGATCCAGCATTTTTCTAATTCCTACACTTTGATGAGAAGGACAGTATTTCTTCGAAACTTCACGGATTAAGGACTATCCAATTATTAAGTGCTTCCTTTTCAGATTAAATATGTTTTAAAGTCTTTTTCAAATAATTTTAACATGTTTTATTAACTATTTGCTCTTATATATATATATATATATATATATATATATATATATACATATATATATATGTATATATATATATATATATATATATATATTGGCCATGAGGTGATCCCTCTGTAAATGGAGTCAGGGATGGCTTCATGACCGCGTTCGAATCACCGGACCGGCAGTAATCGTATCACCCAGCCGGCAGTAATCGAATGTCCCGACCGGCAGTAATCGTATCAGCAGTGATGATTCCAGAAAGGGCTAAACACTAGTATGTGTACCTCCTAAAAATATTTGATAAATATATATATATATATATATATATATATATATATTTGCATATATATACACATATATGTATATATGTATATATATATATATATATATATATATATATATATATATATATATATATATATACATATACATATATATACAATTTTGTTAAAGAGGATCCGAGGGTATTACAAATAGCTTTGTTATAGTAACTGAATTCCTGCGCACATGACCTATCTAGTTCCTCTCTTTATTGCAGCTCTTGACGATCAAAGGCGTGGAGAAAGAAAACCCTTTGTAGCAGAGTTGCGTTATTGAATAGCTAGCAAATTGAATTGAAAATGGTGTTATTATGTAGAAAAACAAAATCTTGAGCACAAATTGTTTCTCCTTTAATATGTATCGTTCCCCATTTTTTAGCTGTTCAAGTTTTCGAGTGAAAAATATACTGGGGCAATAATTTTGTAACTATTGGTGCTGTTACATTTATATATATATATATATATATATATATATATATGTAAATATATAGAGGGTCACAAAGAAAACGAGCCCCAACTCTAATTAGGCCTCGTTTCTTAGTGTCTTGTCATATGAAATGAAACGTTGGTCCTAACTAGTTTATTATATTCAAAACATCACATCAAAATACTAGGGTCTTTGGCCTTTTTTTCTCCTTTCTAAAGCACATGTTCGAGATGGCCTCCATTTTTTTTTTGTTTTGAGTTACCCTGTATATATATATATATATATATATATATATATATACATATATATACATATATATATGCATAAATATACATATATATATACATATACATATATATACATATATATATGCATAAATATACATATATATATATATATATATGGAAATGTATAAAAATGAATAGGGAAAGTATAAAAACTTATAACTTTTCTTTATTCGTTTTCTTTTAGTGACGTGCAAATAAACAAAATAATATGAAAAAAATTAAAAAAAAACTTTTTTTACATACTTTTCCACCGATATTTCAGTGTAGTAAAAGTATATATATGTGTGTGTGTGTGTGGGTGTGTGTGGGTGTGTGTGTACGTTTATTAAATTTTTCTTACTCATAACTACATACGATTAAATAAAGATTAACTTTCAATCATTACTCCTATATTCTTCCTTATTATATAGATTCGCATAGGCATATATATTGGACCCCCCATGATATACATGGTATACATCTTCCTTCGTTTTATAAGAAAAGCTTTAGTCCTTCTCTATCCCACGGATCACTCTAGTTCTTCCTTTTCCCTCCTCCAACCGTTGCAATATATAACCATTCTCCTCTCACGCACAATTATTTCGCTCCTAATATTGCAATCGCTAGACGTCGCATCTCTAATATTTCATCTAGCATCTTCTCCTCTTCTGAGGAAAAGCATTAAACTTCGAAATACCATGGTCTAAAGAATTTTACTTATCCAAGACCCATAACCGATGTGTCGCCATTATTGAATAAACGAATAAATCTATATGAATTAGTATATATTTTTATTGTCGTTTTCTTATTTTATTGATATTCTATATAAACTCCAAAGTAATTGGTTGAGCTTCGCATTATCCCGAAACCTCCTCGTAAAGAGTCGATCTTATTCTTTTAACCCCCTCTCTCCCTCCCTCTCTCTCTCTCTCTCTATATATATATATATATATATATATATATATATATACATAGATATTGTTTGTTGTTGTTGGCGTCTTTCCGTCTTGATAGACGATAGAGAATTGCGCCTGAAGGTTGTCATGAGTGGTGGCAACTGTTACCGTGACTGAGCAGATCGATGCACTTCCCGCAGGGGTACCCACTGTCATGCTCTGCCGATACTACTGCTGATGCTGTCCTTTTGTGCCTGCCTCTCTTTTCCTCCCAATGTTCATCTCTTCTTCTCTTCTCGCTCAGTCGGACACATTTCTGGACTTTTACCCTCCAGGAGTCACGGTCAACATGGTTGATGTTGCCGGATTTAAAGTCCCTTTCTGAGGAGTGGTCTACCGGTTAGTCTATTGCCAGGTTAAAGCTCGCCATAAAGGATGTCCTTGAGGATTCGGCGATCCTGTATGCGAACAACGTGCCCAAGCCAGCGCAGACGTCTCTGCGAGAGGAGGGAAAACATGCTTGGAAGATTTGTTTTGGCAAGAACGTCTTTGTTAGGAACGCGGTCCTGCCATGTAATGCCTAAGGTCTTTCTTATATTGCCCAGATGGAAGACATTTAGTTTGCGCTCTTGATGCTTGTAGAGGGTATATATCTCACTGCAATAGAGTAAGATGCTGAGGACACAGGCTTGATATATCCTCATTTTTCTGTTTATGGTCAGCATGTTGTTACTCTACGCTCTCTTTGTCAGGCGGGCCATAGCTGTTGTGCTGTCCCACTACGAGTGTTTAGCTCAGCGTCCAGTGAGAGGTTTTTGAAAATAATCGAGCCTAGATAGGTGAAGTCGTTCACCACCTCCAATATGTGATCACCAAAGGATATGCAGGGGACGTTGCTGACATCTTGAGCCATGACATTTGTTTCCTTGAAGCTTATTGTCAGACCAAACTCGTTGAAAGCATGTGCGAGGGACTCAATGAGTTGTTGGAGGGCTTCCCCAGAATGGGCCGCTGATGCTGCATCATCTGCGAACAGCATTTCCTTAATGAGGGTCATGCGGACTTTAGTTTTGGCACGTAGACGGGCCAGGTTGAAAAGGCTTCCATCTGCTCTTGTGATAATATAGACGCCAACTTCAGTTTCATGAAAACCATATAGTTGCAGAAGTGTAAAAAATATGCCAAAAAAGAGTTGGGGCAAGAACACAGCTCTATTTCACACCACTGAGGATACGAAAAAGCTTCTGAAAGTGATGCATAAAAATTTGACGGAGCCCTTCATGTCTTCATAAAAAGAGGTTATCACTCTTGGGAGTTTGGGGGGGGGTCCTATTTTTTAAAGTAGCACAAAGAGACCGCTCCTGCTAACCAGGTTATATGCCTTTGTGAGATCAATAAAGGCGAGGTACAGTGGTGTCCTCTGCTCTCAACACTTCTGTAGTTGTCGTAAGAAGAATACCATGTCAACAGTTGACCTTTCTGTTCTAAAATCGCATTGCGCCTCTGGGTAAGCTCTCTCTGCAAGTGACTGGAGTCTTTTCAATACAACACGAGCAAAGGCCTTTTCGACAACGCTGAGCAGAGAGATGCCACAGTAATTATTACAATCACCGCGATCACCTTTAATATATATATATATATATATATATATATATATATATATATATATATATATATATATATATATATAGTACAAGACTTTGTTGAAATTCAAAGGCGTACATATTTTTTCTTTTTCATAACTTTTGTTCATTACATCTTGGATTTCTTCATTACAGCCGTTTCGTTAATGGGATGGCAATTTAATGATTTTATGTATTCATAAAAATGTCCTGTTCTCACCAATTCATCAGATGTTTTTTCTATTCGATGTTAACCAAAATTTTGATTTTGTACATGATAAACCTGGTGTTTGAGGAAAAGAAATTCTATCCCTACGTTGTTACCAATCGGCCATCTTGTGTGTCCTGCTTACGAAAATTTCTGTTTTAAACCTTAATTTGATATTTCTATTTTTTATTTATTTTCCGTTTTACTATCCATTATTTATATTTATCTTTATCAAAAAACATATTTCTGGATTTATTTCTGTTTATTCTAATATTGATTTTGTTTTGCTTCGAATTCTTATTGATTAATTAATGCATTTGTTTCAAAGGTAGGTCACTTTCATGGAATATATTTTTATTACTAAAGTTACTTCCCTTACGTCTTGTTTTCCTATATTTATTCAATTGTTTCTTTCTTTTTCATTTTCTTTATTGTTGATTATATTTATACAGTTTGTTAATTATATTCTTACATTCCATTGTGTTGTTTTATTCATGTTTACATTCTTACATGGTCGACTGATCTATGTTTTCATTTTTTAATGTTACTCGCTCTGCATTTCCGTTTTTGTTGTTGTTTTTTTAATCTGGTCTAATACGTGGAATTAAGTATCGATTTCTGTGCAGACATCCGTGAATTACATCTTGTCGTCTGTTAAATAATATTTCCTCCCATTAACGAAACGGCTGTAATGAAGAAATCCAAGATGAAATAAATAAAAGATACAAAAAAGAAAAAAATGTACGTCTTTGAATTTCAACAAAGTTTTGTATAAAATAGATACATTGAGCCTCACTCGAAATTAACGGTGATTCAGTATTTATCATAACAGTCTGAACGCGTTAAACGAAAACAGTATGCATTGAAATCAATAATATCTAAAAAATAAACACTCATAAATGTGTATATATATATGTATATATATAAATTATATATATATATATATATAATTTATATATATACATGTATATATATAAATTATATATATATATATATATATATATATATATATATTGTATTTTGTGTAGATTTATATTGGCTGAAGATTAGTATTGGCTGAAGCGAGCTTGATATGGATATCTAAAACGGTACTAATTATCGGGCCTGAAACCGACGATGTCAATGGCTTATCTCTTATAACAGCTTTCTGTACACAAAACACAAACTATAAATACAGTCTTATTTTTCGGATTTTCCTCCTAATTGAGCACTGGTGGATTTCTTTTTCCAAAAAACACTAATCATATATATATATATATATATATATATATATATATATATATATATATATATATATACTGTGGAAGAAGAAACAAGACTTCAAAAAGGGTGTTGGTGGCAACACAAAGTGTGTGTGTGTGTGTGCGTGTGTGTGCGTGTGTGTGATCATATGTGCCTGCATGTATGTTCCTTTATTTACGAGAGTATGTTTATTAATTTCAATTATGTGAATATATGTGATGTACTAATAATCATTGACTTATCACCAAAGGAATCAAATGGTGTATTGTAAGCCAATCATGGACAAAGGCTTTTAGATGAAACAGTCAGCGAAAGTAATATCTTTTTAATTATAAGCTGCATAATTACCTACGAACCATTATGACCGACATCAAACGCTGCAGACAACAAATCAATAAAATAAATACTACCGATTTTGAACAAATAATTCGACTAAATGAATTTGTAGAATCACAAGATAGTGTTTCGATGTTCTTGTTTTTGTATGCCAAAGTGTTTAGGCACGATAATTTTTGTTTAACACATATCTCAAGTTGACAGCACTCAAAAGGAGATGGAATGGAGAGTTAATTTCGTTATTTTTTACCGCTATTTCTGCGCTGGAATCTCTTGGATTGCAGCATAATTAGCGGTTGTGGCTGGTTCAAGTTGTATATAATCTATTCAGGCCATGAACACACGTATCGATGCTGAGGAGAATGGCAACAGTGTAGATTTGTCCGACTACGAAGACAAAATGACAGGGCGCATTTTCAAAATAAATGCCCACCCATCAATCATCTAATAAATGTGAAATAAAAAAAATAATATTGAATGTTTAATTGAAACAACTACAGAAAATAGAACACACTAACAACATAAGTACATTACGTTAGTGCAAAAATAATGTCGTTTTTTATCAGATATGAATACGTCAAAAACGACATTATTTTTGCACAGACCTAATACTAACTAAATGATGTGGGTTTTTTTTGTTTTTTTTACATAGGCATCACCACATTATCAAGGCCAAGAGGCCACTCAAGGATAAGGGTTAAAGAGTGTACAGTAGAAATTGGACATTATAGTAATCATTAGTAATGAAAATTTGGTAAAGTTGATAACTTATATGGAACGGCTCATCAAGAACTTATTTACGTTAGACTTGAACACAACCATATTGTAGTCAGCCGGAAAGCAGGAAAACGGAAGACAATTCCACAGGCGTGCAGTTCTAAGAAAAAAGCTTTGTTCATAGAATCTACGTTTAGGTGTAGGCACAGATAAAGAGTGGGGGGAATTATTGATAGTGTTTACAGCTAGACGAGTGTTTCTTGTGAAAGTTTGGCGAGGGGGGACCATAGATTGAAGCTCAGTCGAACACTTTCCATGAAAATAACGATACATCAGAGACAAACTCGCAACATCTCTTCTGTGAGATAAAAGTTGCAAGGAAGAGAAAATGACATCTCCTACGAGGCTACGAAGTCTATTTTGAACTCTATCAAGGCAGGCCAAGTCCTTTCTAGCAGCTCCTGCCCAGATGTGGCAACAGTATTCCATCCTTGGACGTACCTGGCTCTTATATAGATAGAGAATAGCATCAGCAGTGAGATATCTACCGGATCGATAGAAAGATTCCACCATTTTTCCAGCGGCCTTGGCAACAGATTTAATGTACGTGTTCCATTTAAGATCAGGAGTAATGGTCAAGCCAAGAAGTTTGTCAAAACTTGAGGCCTCCTGAAGACGAGAGCCATTCATTTCAATTGTGTTATAGAAACGTCATCTCATAACATGATTCTCCCGTCAACAGCTTCGCCTAGTTTTAATCTTTACTGGAATTCATATTGGCGATATAATACCTGATAAAACCATTAGTGAAGCGCTTATTTACAAACAGCATCGTTGTCGCTATATTGTTTATCACCTTAAACATCAAATCTACCGAACAGGTATAACAACAATCAACACCATTTACTTAATAAATTATGCAAACGATTCTAAAATGTATTATTGCTGGTAGCGGCCACACATACGTAAATAACAGCACTAACTTGATAAAATCAGAAGATAAATTAATGAGGTTTTACTATTACTGGTTAATTGCACATACACTGTCTCATTTACAAACTCTCGGTTTGATGAAATATTAGTAGCAGACCCCCCCCCCCACAACGTGGTTTCTCTAAAGTTTACAACTGAATTTTAATTATTTTTTCGTTGTGCGATCATTCATTATTTTCCTTTGGCATATCTGTGATTGTCCACGAAGACCACGACTTGGCGTTGAGGTAACACTTCTACCTAAAAAAGAATAATTCATATTGATAAAATTGTAGGCATAAAAGCTAGTCCTATTTAACTCTTTTTTAGTAGCTGAGTCAGGATTTTGTGTTTGGGGTCGTTGTTTAAACTTGAGCGTAGAGATTCTTGTCACTGCGTTGTTTACCAACCGATGAACACGTCTAAGGTGTATGATTTGTAGCTCTGGTTACATCATCAATAATGGATCGTAGCACTGTTATGAATGGGGTGTCTAAAATATCACTTAAAGCTTAAAAAATCCTCGTCATTTTTCCATAAATTATTAATTTTTCTCTATTTCAGATATTTTAAAGATAATATTTTGGAAAATTAATTATGGATAAGTCTGGTATTGAACAACATACGTTAGTTGTAAAATTGTTCCTCCAAAAGCAGGAGTCATTTTGACAACAACATTATCTCAAGCTATATCAATATCAAATGACCACGTTCCCCGACATAACTAGCTCAATAACTCGATCAATTGCTTGAAACGATATATTTTAGTGTGTCGGATATATACTCGAGAGTTAAAAACAATAAAAAGAATGTGCTGATGTCATAGCCCTATTATTAAAACACTGCTTTTTGAGATTTTATCATTTTTAGGTAACACTTAATAATGTAGATTTTATTAAGTAATTAAAATAATTAATATTTAGATTATAAAACTTTCCATCGTTTATTTTCAAATATTTATTATTTACAACGAATTATACGAACATTTACGAAATTTCGAATCGAAATATTTATGTAATCAACAGACGTAGATTATTTTTATTCCATTAACTGTGACCGAATTAATTACTCATATTAGTCTTTTCTATTTTCCATTGAACGAAATCCCGTAAATATATGGACAAAGTATTTTCAAGGCGGCTGTATTATTACGACGTAGTCATCCACACCTTTGTCTCCTTAGGATAAAATAAAAATCAAGTAACTTATTATGTTTTAACGTTTTTGAGATGGGGATTTATAATTCGTATTATTTGCATTTTCATGATTACTGTTCTCATCCTGGGTGTTTTTCACACAACGATTTTGTCGGCGTAATCTGCCCAGTCATAACAGAGAGAATGAGAGCATGTTACCCACGCGGATAAAATAAGGCTTTAAGTCCAGCATTCCGTGCAGTCTGCTGAGTGCGGTAAAAAGATTCTTGAGTTCGACAAAAACGTCGGAGATTACATTGACGAAAACGTCGTAAAAATGACACTCGGTGACATGATGGTTCCGAATAACCCAAATATTAGCGAATACGTTGCCCATATTTATGCACTTTATGTTTCGTAATTCATAATGGTCGGTGAAATAGTGTAAGACTGAATAATGCACATACGAGAACACTATTTTGATTTTCTCTTCTTCCGGCAAACTTCATATCTGCAGTACGGAAGTTCGAGCTACCCCAAGAGAAGCCATACTCCATCAATTATCGACGATTTAAACACTTACTCACAAAGTAAAAACTGATTACAAAATATAGAAACGAAGTCCAGTCTCCCCGTTATAACAGTAAAACCATCTATTTTTCACACAAGATTGTAATGCTACGAAGATGTGTTGTTGCACTTCTACGAAATGCGTGCTGTCTAACAGAAAAAAATCTGGACTGGATTCTTGGCAGCATTCGAACATTCTCTAACATGTTCAGTGCGGTTGTCCAGAACTCAACTCGCCCCCGACCTCTCTACTGCCAGCCTTATATCGTCTCATTCATGCAAATTAAGACGCGATCGAACCTGATGATTTGTCGCCTTTTCGTGTCCCATCGGTCGGGTGTCGAGTTCGCACACAGTCTGCCTCTATGACGGCAATCACACCACAATTTTCCCTACACCCACCCTGATCTCATGATCACGAACTGGGTGGAGAAGTAGTGTTACGTTGTCGTATCATAAAATGAGCGTTTGTTGTATATTGGTTGAAATTGGAATGGAGATGATATATTAAAACGTGTCTATTTATAAAAGATTGGTACGTTGTGTGTGTGATCGTTTAGTTGTCTTCCTATTACATATATTCATATGCTGTTAAGTGTGAATATGTGTGACATGCATTTTCACATACCTCTGCTTCTTCGTTGGTCCATCTGGAAATTCTCGTCTGGGAGGGAGACTTGATACCTGTTTTTGGGGACGAAGATTTATTTCACATAAAGACAAGAAATTGGTTCTATATTTTATTTCACTTTCCCAGATGTATTGCAGAAGGTGGAAAGTGAATTTGGCCTGTGGATTCTTCAACTGGGTCTTATTTCTACCACGTCAGCGTTCGTTCCCCACCCCCAGCGAAGAGGAGGAGACAACGGCAAAGCCGTCCGCTTTCGTCCAAGTCGCAACCAAATCTCATCGATTCAGCGAACCTGACTCACACGCAATCCAATCAGCTGATCATAACTTCCTGCCAACGTATCTACACTGTAATTCACACTCTCCATCCCCCCTCTCTCTCTCCATTCTCTAACATTCCTTCCCCCATTATTTATAAAAATGTATGGCGCAGACATACATGTTTTTTTACTACCCACTTTTTCTAAGGGAATCCTAAGCTCACCCCACTGGCAAAGGAACTGTCATACCATTATTCAATAAATCATTATTCAAATAAATAAAATTACATCCACAAATAATACAATGTGGCGCGAATCCTTGCGCCCTCGAAGGTCAACAACTCTCTGTGACCCCATGGCCTCCATCTCGCATCTTAGGATCATGCAAATATCACTATATCTCTTGTCATGCTATAACGCGTTTCCACAAGCACATGCCTCATACGAGATAAAAGATTTTTCTTATAACATTACGAGAGCATTTTCCTATGTCTCCCGCCGAATTATGCACCCGGAAAAAATCCCACGAAAAACGACACAAAAAAGTTCCCCAACCACTTCGAACATTAGAATAAATATTGACTGAACCTTTGACTCTTCCAAACTTAAGAACTAGTTGACCCCTTATTCAACCCAGTAGTGCGTTTTCATTTTTTTCCTACACTGCTTAAATCTTATTTCTTTCTCTTTTTTTAATATTTTATCATTATTATTACTATCATTATTAATTAATTAACCACATGTGCTTACTTATAAATTAATCAGCGTCTCAATAAACCCCTCCATTCTGCGAAAAAAAATACATGTCCAAGAACAAGAAAAAACCTGCACAATTCTGATGTGAGAAAACATCAATCGCATGAAAATATCAATTAAAAAAATTCTTATAATCATTCACAAAGTCTCATCTCACCAATAAAATGTTACAAATAACAAAACATAGATTCGGGGAAACCCAAAATTGTCCACGTCAGCAAATTCTTAGGTTGGTTACATCACCTTTACATCACAGAATCTCAAAAAAAAAAAAAAATCATAGTCGTTTACAAAAATTACATAGACATTTACAATTAAAATACATAGTCGTTTCCAAAAACAAAACAAAAAACGACTCACTTATAAAAAAATCAGATTAGCAGACACTGTCCCTTGTTTTTTCTAAAAAAAAAAGTACACATTGTTTTTCCTAAAAGTACACAAAGCTTTTACAATTCAACCATTGCCACAGTTTAACTGTATATAATTGTTTAACCTATAATTTCATAACAAAATTTTATTGACGTGTTTCTCTGGTAATCGTGACAAGTCTCTTCATTCACACTCAGTAACTAAAGTTTATATTTCTTTTCTATTTCTTTTTTTCTTTCTGTTTTACACATTGACTGCATATTCAATTTTAACAATTTTTTATCAGTATGTCGATTGATATATCTTTCTTTTTCAATTTCCTCTGTTTCACACCGTAACATAGCATTCTTTTTCTTTCTGTGTTTCATGTTTAAAATCAACAATTCGTTATCTGTATGTCGATCGTGCTATCTGTTTTTTTATTTCTCTTTATTTAGCATAATATATGACTATACATAATTTTAATATGCCTTTTTCCGTTCTGTCTATATTATGGCACAAAATGAGCGTTCGAATAAATATACGGCGCAAACATAAAATATTTGCTATGTCTCCCGTCTTAAATAATTTATTCGGCCGGGCCCTTTTTCACGGCCCATATGGCATCATTCAGGGATGTGGGTAAAGTAACCTCATGTTCGTTAACAGCTATCATCCAGCCATCCCATACCAATTCCAATATCAAGGCCTCATCTCAAAAAAAAAAAAAATTGCCGACATCTCATCCGACAGATATCTGACTTCTACAGTTCTTACGTATCAGCGGCATATATTCTATCTTTGTTTTTCTTTTTTTATTCTATCTCCTACTTCAGATTCACTACATAGTGACCAAGTCACCACTACACGTCCGCTCTTGTGTTGGAAGTTCTGATACTTCCAAGATTGGGCATTTTCAATCAGCCGAAGCTCACAAGCGGCCCTATCTGCAAGCTTATTCAATGTGGGTGCATTCTATCGCGAACCCTCGTTGCAGCTACAACAAGCCTTTTAAGCCCATAGGCCTGCAGTACTCCCGTCTTTATTGTATGCGAAGAATATGATCCTTCAACCGTAACACCGGTCAGCTCTCTCTGTCCATTCTCTAACAGTAGTATCTGTCTGTCAAATACTCCTTAGCAAAAGTTGGGCTACACGGCTAGACACAGCTAATCCTCCATACTCGGCTGGACACAGCTAGCCCACAGCTAGACACAGCTAGCCCACGGCCAGGCACACAGAAATTAATTTTTAAATTTCTCGTCTAAAAACGACTTTATATACAAGTCCACTGAATCGCATTGTAGGTTCTTTTAACAGCTAAGACATTTTTCAAAAACAAAAGAAATCCGACTCAAATTGTACTTTCATTAAAATGAATCTATCGGTTAAAAACGACACATTTTCTTTAACACAACATGACTTCTTTTTAAATTCCTCGTTGAAAAATGGCGACTTTAATGCACACAAGTCGTCCGAATCGCATTTTAAGCTCTGTTTACATCGACGACTTTTATTTCAGCAAATATAAGGGAATTTGATTCCAAATTCTACGTTTAAAAACGACGAATTCCAATGCATACAAGTATACCGAATCGCGTTCCACGGCCTTCATTTGACAACGACAGTTACAGAAAATCCAACGATACCCAATGGGAATAACAATGGGAATAACAAACAATGGGAATAACAAACAAACAAAAAAACAAAGACTGTCCGACTTCGCAGTTTGACACGACACATTTAATTTTCTCTTTGACAACGCTTTCAATTTTATACGCGACACTTTAAATTTTCCAGGTTCGACGCGAATCATTTAAAATTCCCCACTTTCATCTCGGCCGCATCGACTTTATATTTAAAGCCGAAATAGCTGCCAACAGAAAAAATATCTGGACTGGATTCTTGGCAGCATTCGAACATTCTCCACTCTAACACGTTCAGTGCGGTTGTCCAGAACTCAACTCGGTTAATTCGCCTCCGACCTCTTCACTGCCGGCCTTATATTGTCTCATTCATGCAAATTAAGATGCGATCGAACATGATGATTTGTCGCCTTTTTGTGTCCAGTCGGTCCGGTTTCGAATTCGCACATGCCACCCTTAGCAGTCTGCCTCTCTGACTACAGTCACGCCACCTGTTCTAGCTTGTTCCAGTCATTTGGCAATCACACACAAAGACGGTTTCATAACCAAACTGTTTTTATTTTATTATTATTTCGCCTGCAGTTCTCGTCGGGCCTATAGAGCAAGATTTAAGGCCAGGTTGGGCTTGACGATGACGTAATGATCGTGCTCTGTCTCTCTCCGTCACTTTATTCGTCAATCCTTTTGCTTTTATTTACAACTTCTTACATTATTTCATCAGAGGTCAATATGTGTATCAAAGGCCGACATGGTATTTACTTTGTTCTTTGCTAATTTGTAATGTATATATTTGCACAATATCCATATATCTTTATCCAACACCGATGGCGATCTTCTCTTCTTTAAGTATTAAACTTTATATATTTTTATGAAAATAAACTCTGTGTGCGTTCTTTCATTATAGACTCCGAAACGGCTGGATTAATTTTTTTTTTGTAAATTTCATGCGAAATGATTTTAAATGTGTCTGGGGGTGTTCTTACTTGGGTTTTGTATCGGAATTCGAATAAGTATCTAAAGAACTGATATTCGAAAAATCTGATATAAAAGGGAAAGTTTGATTCTGAAAAAAGTTCAGACTTTCATACATTATAAGTAACATTATACATTAACATTATAAGTATATTTGAGAAGTTTGATCACTGCACAAGCAGAAAGGCCAAGTCTATAATATCAAATGTATATTCTTTAAGACGACACGAGTGCGTTCGAAATGAATGTTTCTTTTTAGAACATAATAAAACCAAGATATATGACTTTTATACGTTTAAATTGAATTACAATGATTATGTAAACATAATTTCATAAAAATAACAGTTAGTTGTTTGATAAAACAGCAACGCGTTCGGAATTAACGTTTCGTCTTAGAGCACAATTGAACTAAGATACTTGATTTTGCATTTTAAACTTTCAGTAAAGCCAGTATTGAAAGAGTTTTATTAAATCTACAGTAGGTTCTCTCCAACGCAATGTAGAGAACAATGTATTGCGGGCAAAGTCACTACCGGAAGGCATGTGAAACTTCCTCACAATATACTGTGGGGAAGGGTCTCAGAATAAAGTAGGCAATCAATCGATTTGATTAAAAATGGGCAATTATATCGATTTCGATGACAATGGAAATGTGGAATCTTTTTTATCGTTATTCAATCCCGTTGTATGTTTCTCATCTTTGTTTTTCTGCGAATTGTATTCTACTTGTCGCTGTGGTTATTGCTACTGTTTGTTGTTGTTGTTGTTGTTGTTGTTGAGGAGGAGGAGGAGGAGGTGGAGTATGATTTACTCATTCAATTCGTATAAATCTGCTTATGACTTTTGGCATTAGATCCCCTTTCTTAATTTGTAGATAGAATTGCTTCTAGTAAGAAATTAGATACTTAAGGGAGGCGCAACGTGAAGGTTGCCAACATCTCTAAGTGACGTTTCTTGAGAAAGGAACTAGATTCGAACTCGGCACAGCCAGGTTGTCAGTTCGTGTCGTTTTTTACATGGCTTGATGATGATGATGACGACAGTGGTTAATCTGATGGTGGTAATGACGATGAAGATGATCATGATGATGGTAGGTGTGGCAATATTGGTGGCGGTGAATTTGTTCTTCTTCTGATACTCCTTCGATTGATTATTGTCTCATCGATTCCACGAGCATCGCTACGATTTACAAAGCAACAAATATCGCATATTAAAATATTCTTGGTTTTTTTTTTGTTTTTTTTTTACCTAAAATCTCCATTTCCATCTTGTTCTTCTCATCTCATGTTTCTCTGGCAATAGTTTTATTCCGCATCTTCTTACTCTCACCTCAATGTATTGATTCGTTCAGGACCAATCATATTTTCTTGGTTTCTTAGTATTTTATTTTTTCGTCTTTTATCTTTACCTTCCTCCTCTTTAATATTCTGTTCGTTTCTAACCTTCGACTTATTCTTCTCTATTATCATCTCTCAGTCTCTTCTTTTCCTTTCCCTATAATTCTGTTCTGCTTTTCTTCTTTTGTTCTCTTTCTATGTTTCTTTGACATTCTTTTCTATTATTGTTATTCTCACTTCTTTATTTTTTTTGGCAAATTATCTCTCTTGTTTATACTTCTTTATTTATTCTTCCCCGACTTTTTCCGCTCTTTCGTAAATTCGTCTTATTCTCTTCTTTCTTATAAAATAGTTGGACTAGTGTGTAATAATACTTTTTCTATTTCTTAATCTTACTATTGATGTGATTATTATTATTATTATTATTATTATTATTATTATTATTGTTATTATTATTGTTATTGTTATTATTATTATTATTATTATTATTATTATTATTATTATTGTTATTGTTATTATTATTATTATTATTATTATTGTTATTATTATTGTTATTACTATTATTATTGTTATTATTATTATTATTATTATTATTGTTATTGTTATTATTATTATTATTATTATTATTATTATTATTATTATTGTTATTGTTATTATTATTATTATTGTTATTGTTATTATTATTATTATTGTTATTATTATTGTTATTGTTATTATTATTATTATTATTATTATTATTATTATTATTATTATTATTATTATTATTATATCACAAGCAGCTTTCACACAGGTCATAAAATATATCTCCTTGAGAACAACCTGTGGTGTTCCCCGGAAGCTGAATGACAAAAAGTCTCCTCAGATTTCAACTACTCTACACCTCTTTCGATAGAATTTACAACTAAATTTACATTATCGCAACAGTGGCTTACCATTGATTTCTCGCTAGCAGCAGCCATTGGTTTCCACTTGAGTTTTAGTGGCAATAAGCCTCCCCAAGGTACCAGTTCTCTTAGCATCTGTCCAGCGTAAGTCTGATTAGCGGTCTCTCTTCGGTTTTTCTATCATCCTTGAGCCTTCTTGGCGATTAGGCATTATAATTTGGGCGGGGGCGGTGACTAGATAATGAGACAGGTGATAAACAACATAGATATGAAGCTTCATTTTCTTGGTTCCATATGGTGCTTCATGTTTTGTGTTTGTAGTAGTTCGTCGAGCCCGCGCATGACGCTCGTGTATTAATCTCCCCATTCAAGGGTTTCCTTGATATTTCAGCTGTTTTCATTATTGTTATTCCTTGTATCTTTCCTACCCCTCCTCTGATTTCATATACTCCCATTCTTTTTTCAAAGTTTTTCGGTATTGTTCCTAGTGCTCCTAATATCATAGTAACTATTTTGATATTTTTCATCATCCATATCTCATTCGGCTCTTGGCTAGCTCAGTGCATTTGATCCGTTTCTCCTTTTCTTTTATATTTATCCTGTGGTCAGCTGTGACGACAAAGTCTACGATTTCGCAGAACTGTTCTTGTTACTTTTTACGACATCCAGTCTTCTTGCTTAGATGAGTTTATCCGTTTGTATGTCCATGTCTCATAGGATTTTGTGATTCTCGTTTTCAATTTAATGTCGCTGGCTTATGCTTGGACAAGTTGTCTATGAGCTCGAGGTGTAGTTGTTTGCAAAATTTACAGTGCACTACCCTTCGTATTTGGTCATGCCTGTTCCTGTATTCCTTTCGGGCTAGTTTGCAAATTGGCCTTACGATATGATCCATAGTTTCGTCTCTTTGTCCACAGAGTCTACATTTGCTGTTTTCTTGTGTTTTGTCGTGATGTGGTTAGTTCTTATCGAGTTATCCTGTGCTGCAGTCATTACGCATTCAGTTTTTCCGTTTACGTGCCCTTTTCGCATCCATGTCCAATTCTTTTCGTTATTCTCATATTTTGTCATCCTTACGAATCTTCTGTGTCGTTAGTCCTCTTTCAATTTTTTTTTCTTGTCTCATTCTTTGTCTCTTTTCAGTTTTGTTGATTTTTAAGTGTCTATCACCACCATGATTATTCTTTCAGTGTTTTGCATTATGCATTTTCTAGTTTTTTTGTGTCATTCACAGTCTTCTATACGAACCAGTTTCCTCCCGTAGTCTTTCTTTTTCTCGTAGAGTCGATCACCATCGTCTTTCAGGCGTAGTGCATTGTGCTTGGTCATGCTTCCTGGTCTTCTGCTCGAGCTGTCTCAGTTCTTCTTTAGTCCACCCTATGAACGGTCCAGAGTATCTTACAGGTGATACTGCCCACGTGTTTATACCTTTTATTAGGTTTCTGCTTTATAATTTATTTTCCAGAATTTTTCTTGTTCTCTTGAGATATTCCTTTCCGATTCGCTCTTTCATTTCTGTTGTTTTGATTGTATCTGCTTCCACAACTCCCAGGTATTTATAAGCGCCTTGTTCCCGTAGTGCCCTCATATACGCTTGAATCGATAATTTCATGCCTTCTGTCGTCTCCAGTTTTCCCTTTCTTATAACTAGTAGTGCCACTTTCCATATCAAATAACTTATTATTTATATTATCATTATTCACTCACGATGAACTTTCACATAAGTTTACATCAACGATTTCTATTTGAGAACATTCTGTTGTTTTCCCAGAGTTTAAGTGGCAACAAGCCTCCCCAGATTTTCAGCACTCACAACCATTTTCGATAATTTTTGCAAATTAGTTTGTGTTATCGCAATAGTCGTTTACCGTTGATTTGGTAGCGACCATTGGTCTACACTTGCATTTAGTCATCTTCGTACTCATTGAGTGAAGGTCTCAGTTTTTTCCATCTTTCTTTACCCTCATGAATTAGTTTGCACACAGAAAATATATTTGTATTATTTTTATTCACTAATAGTTCTCAATAATCGGCGATGTTCCATGAAGTCTAGGTGACAACAAGTCTCCCCAGATAGTCAGTACTATTCACCTCGTTTTGGTAACGTTAGCAAATAAATAAGTAAATATTCGCTGGAAATGACTGTTGGTCGTCACTGGAATTTGGGTAGCGATAAGCTCCACCAAGATACAAGTCTTCTTCGCATTCATGCAACAGAGATCTGGTTAGTACATTCGTTCAATGGTATTTCCATTCTCCTTGACTCTTCTCGGCTATTTGGCATAGTGCTTGTGGAGGCTGGCACAACACATTCTTTCAGAGAGGCAAGTCCCAGCGATACGCTCGGTCAGTATCGTCTTTTGGGTGTAATGCACAGTGTATTCCATTAATTTCCTCGTCCTTTGATTATTATTATTATTATTATTATTATTATTATTATTAGTGTTATTATTATTTTTATTATTATTATTAGTGTTATTATTATTTTTATTGTTAATATTATTGTTATTGTTATTATTATTGTAATTGTTGTTGTTGTTGTTGTTAATCGCTGCAGCCGCAGTCTGGTAAACGTAGACTATATATATATATATATATATATATATATATATATATATATATATATATGTATGTATCAATATATATAGTCTAAAGAACCTTTGTAATACAAAAAAAATGCAAAAATAAAAATTAAGAATGCAGTTTAAATTCCCGGAAGGAGAAAAATATTAAGGCTAGACAATCGTAAGGAGAGGATGACTTTAAAAAATTTCGGCGAAAAAAGCGATTCCCACTGTAGAAAAGTACCCAGTTATAAGTGGAGATATTAATGTTTTTAGTCTATATCTAAAATTTCAAGTGTTTAGACACCAAATTGTCGAAGGAGTTCGGTAGGGTTCTCCAAGGTCAAATCGTTGAACTGTGACCCTTTCATCGTAAAATTTCTGTCCGAAAACGGATCACAAAGATTTCCCCAAATTTCAGTACGCTGTATATCAAATGTCGAGTTTGTAGACTTAAAATTAACAGAGTTATTTCGAAGGAAAATGTACACAGACAGACAGACACACACACATACACGTTCACTTTTATAGATAAAATAGCATGGGTGCCTGGCGTTGCCCTGATATCTGGAGATGTATGCTGAGTAAAAAAAGGGGTGATTTCTTTAATTTTGACCCCTATTATGACCCCTTAAAATTTATTCTTTTGGGCTCAAATCAAGTAATTAAGTTAGATTCATGTCCAAGGAACCTATATTTTAAATTTCCAGTGTTTAGACCACACATTGTCGAAGGAGTTTGGTAAAGTTCTCCAAGATCGTTGAACTTTGACCCTTTAATCGGAAAATTTCTGTCCGAAAACGGATCAAAAAGATTTTCCCAAATCTCAGTACAATGTATATCAAATTTCGAGTTTGTAGACAATAACAGAGTTATTGCGAAGGAAAATGTAAACAGACAAACATACACACACATAGACCCATTCACTTTTATAGATATTATAGCATGGGTGCCTGGCGTTGCTCTGGTGTCTGGAGGTGTATGCTAAGTAAAAAAAAGAAGGTGAATTTCTTTAATTTTGACCCCTTATATGACCCCTTAAATTTTTTTTTTGGGGGGGCTCTAATCAAGTTATTAAGTAAGATTCATGTCCAAGGAACCTATATCTAAAATTGTATGTGTTTAGACCCAAAATTGTCGGAGGAGTTTGGTAGAGTTCTCAAAGGTCTAATCGTTGAATTTTGAACCCATAACAGCGAAATTTCTGGCCGAAAACCGATCACATAAATTTTCCCAAATCTCAGTACCATGTATATCAAATTTCAAGTCTATAGACTCAAAACTGACAGAGTTATTGCGTAGGGAAATGTACACAGAAACACAGACAGACAGAAAGACACACAGACACGTTCACTTTTATAGATATACTAGCATGGGTGTCCGGCGTTGTATGTTGAGTAAAATAAAATTTAAAAAAAGTGGTATTTTTTTTTAAACTTTGACCCCTTAAAATTTATTGTTTTTGGCTTAAATTCAGTTATTACGTTAGATCCTTTTCTAATGAACTTATATCTAAAATTCAAGTGTTTATACCGAAAATTGTCGGAGGAGTTTGGTAGAGATCTCAAAGGTAAAATCGTTGAACTTTGACCCCTTAATCGCCAAATTTCTGGCCGAAAATCGATCACATCGATTTTCCCAAATCTCAGAGCCCTGTATATCAAATTTCGAGTCTGTAGACTTAAAATTGATAGAGTTATTGCGTAGGAAAATGTACATACATAGACACACAGATACACAGATACACACACATACAGACAATTTCAGTTTTATAGATATATAGATATGATATATAATATAAAGCTGAACGTCTGTGTTTGTCTGGTCACGAATAGGCTCCTATATGGTTGACTATTATAGAAAACTGATCCCATATAATGATAGAAGATGTATCGAGACACAGGAATGGGTATGTTTGATCTGGCATAATGATGATTCATTAAAATTGTGGGGTCTGTGTACGCGCCTGGTCCACAAAGTATGGAAATAAAACATTTAAAAATTGAAAAGAAAAACGTTTATAAGTGTTTTTGATATAGATGTACATAATAATACTTTGATAAGTATGTTTTAACTTAAATAGGGATGGTATAATAATATTGTGGGGTCTGCGTTCGGGCCTGGCCTCCATAGAATAGAAATAGGTACGCACTTTAATAAAGATTTTTTCATATCTATCTGCGTAAGTATACTTTGATAATTATGTTTCAGTTTGAAGAAATATGGTATAATAAAATTATGGAGTGTTCGTTTGCGCCTGACCTCCATAGAATGGAAATATGTCACAAAGTTTAACAAGGTTTTTTAATATAGATCCACAGAAAATTGTGATAAGTATTTCAGTGTGAACAGGTATGATATAATAAATTATGTGGTTTATCTATTTTATTTTTACTTTCATCATATTTTGCTTTGGTTTTGATACCCCCAAATTTACACCCCTTCCTTTTCATAACCTATCATACATTCATAAATCAGAGGCCATTTTCTGTAGGCTGTTTTCTAACCCAGTTAACGACGGGTACTTTATATATATATATATTTTTTTTCTAACTGTTGTTTCAAGCTGGTCTAATTTTTATTGTACTTTATTTTTCTTTGGTTTTTAGTTTCAATCGAAGTTTGTATATTTTTACTTACAATAAGTGCGCTATTTAGAAAAACATAGTATTTACAATGCACATGTCTCAGTTTCTTTCCGTTGTTTACTTCATTTATTTGTAAGGAATTTAACGTTATGTTTAATACCTACAGTATTTCTGGATATAAGTAATTACATTTACTCTTCGAAAAAGACTAAATACAGTTTTTGAATGACAATTCCATTTTTATAATGTCAAATTGGCGAAATTTGGATTTAAAAGGGCCAATTTGGTAACCACAGACAAAAATATAAGAATGCCCTCCCTTTAATGCAGACTCATTTTCGAATATAATTATAATAATATATGATAATTGTTGTAGTGTTGTTAGAAAGGAACTCGTAGTAATTTCGACGTGCAGTGGTTCTTCACCAAAGAAAGATGTCAGCGAAACAAGACTAAAAAGAACATTATCTGTCTAGATGCGCTCGACTGAATGAGTAAATAAAATATTTTTTTCTTACAATATGAGTTTATTATTTGTATTTCTAAGGATTTAATATGATGCATTCCTTTTTATCATGTGTGTTAGTTGTATAGTTAAAATACAGTGGGCACCATTTTCATAATAATGTCAATAAACTCATAATTGCTGCGTTTTCTTTTATATATTTTCATCCCAAACAAACCACAGTGGCACTTTGATGTAGAGAGCTACTCCCTGGGCCATAATTTGCAGGAATACGATGTAAAGATTTCAGTATCTGGAGATCTCTACTGTGCAGTGTAAGAATATGTTGCTTGTCGAAATTATCGGGGATATTTATGTAGAAGGATAAAATGTCTGGTAGTTCCGCAGAGCTCGTATCATTAACATACTCGTAAAAAAGGCAGAGAGATGCTATATTTTCACGATGGGATAAAAAAACCTAGCTGTTATAGTTTGTTTTTTTTTTGTTCAGAAAGGTATTTTCCATAAGGAAACATATTTGTTGATTAGATATATTTCACAATCCGTAAAAAATTTCCATGGATTTCGCTTTCTCTTTGGCGGAATGATCATTACTGACCAGCCGTGGCACACTTCACTACTCATCTCCATTAACCCTGGTTCTGTGCCATTCTGAACAACTAAGCCAAGCTATTATTCGCGATGTCCTTCACGTTGTCTGGCAATCTTGTTTTTTTTGGTATTCTACGTTCTGTTTTGCCATGGGTTGTACCAAACAGCAGATCATTTGTTAGGCTGCCTGTTCTTGCCACGTGTTCCCAAAATCGCAATTTTCTGTCATAAATGTTGTCCCGAAGTCTTCGGCATTGTCCAATCGCCATCAGAACCCATTCGTCTGTACGTTTGTCTACACAGCTTACACGAAGAAGTCGACGGTAGCACCACAATTCAAAAGCAGCAATTTGTCTCTTGTCCACTTTCTACAAAACCCAACATTTTGCTCCGTACGTTGCTATTGAGAATACCAAAGCTTGCAGGAGTCGTTTCTATTGTCGTTGTTAAGTGGAGCTGTCTTTCCGTAAATTGGTTAGCACAATCATTGCTATCTTTGCCATTGAAATATTTTGTCTTACTTTTTTGATGTCATTTACTTTGTTTGTGAAAACTGCATCCATTATAGTTGAAATCATCTACATTTTCCAAATTTGGATTGTCCACGATAAGCTTTTCATCATATAGTGCCTGTGTCACTTTCACCTTTGTTTTGCTGACGTTGAGGGAGAGTCCTGCTGCTTTTCTGGGAATTTTTCCCTTGTTGATTATATCTTGGTGTTCCTGCATACATGCTGCAATCAGAACTACATATTGCTAGTTATAATCAATATGATTATATTTCTTATCACTTTAAAGTTAAAACAATCAAACAACACTGAGTTTTCAGCTACATCGCTTTACAGCTAAATAATCAACTTCTTATATCTCGACAGATAATAAATTGAGAAATCAATCAAGCCAATATCTTTTTTTCAGACTTCTCTTTTTTTCAGATTCTTCACTAAAAATTAACAACAAAACACTTTCTTCAAAAAAATATATTTCTCCAAATCTATTTGGCCGCAAATAAAAAAAATTGACCTTATTTGACCATACATTTGTCGACTGTTTCTCACATGGGCAATTATATGTTGCATGTTCTAGAGTCGGCAAACCTGAGAATCTCTTCATCTGCACTTAAACTGGAACTACTAAGAATATTGTGTATCCACAAGTTTTGGAAAATTAAATTCTTCAGATTAAATGGCAACTTATGGAACTGGATCAAAATGAAGTCCAAAAGACAATCTCCAAAATTATTATTCAATCAAGAATTTGAGAGGCAAAAACATCAAATACATCCTTCACTTAAGCAGATATGTGCATGAGTTCGTCGTGGGACTTCAACTCCAGAAAGATTAATAACACTGCCCTTTGTAAATCTTGATCCTTCATACAAAACATTAAGAAGCAACAACATGAAAATCACCTTTGCTGTAGCATATCCATGCATGGGTTCATTATTTAATTCGGATGAGTTGCACAGATGATTTCTAATAAGAATGAAATAGATCTATGTGCCAATAAGATAGATCTATATGCAAATTTCCAAATTATTTATTTCTGTTTATCTGCATATTTAAAAATGTAACTTAGTTCATGACGTGATGCGAAAACTAATAGTCTCCCTTACAGATATTTTTTTTAATTTTGCTATATTCATTCAATTTAATCATTTCACCAAACGGAACCACAGCAACGCGTGACCGGGTACATCTAGTATATATATATATTTGGATGTGCGTTTTCTATTTGCCACGTATTCGTTATATGTAAACTATCGGGACTCATACGTAGTATGCAGAAAGTTGCAATGAAACAAAGACAAATAATATATTCGACGATGTTTTTTTTTCTGTTGAAACCACAGACATTTATTTACAGATACTTCCAGAATAACGCATTGTCTCTTTTTCAAAAACCTTCTCGTCATCCAATGCCCTTAACAAGATTCTGCCGTGTCGAGCATGTGGTACTCTATCTTGGCCCGGCCATGTTTAGGACATGTTTTTCTTTTCGTCCTTGGGCCATGTGTGTAACGCATATATTTCTGTCCTTTTCCTTGTTTCTGTTTTTTCTGTTTTATCTTTTTTTTTCTTCCTCGCTGTTTCGTCACCTCACACACGACTCAGTCCTTTGCATACGTTGGATGTTGTACAGCTGCTGTTTCTTCTGCTACTACTATACGCGCGTTCGCGCTCTTCATTGAGAAAAACTTTCATTATATTTCATTATCATAATCACCGTTACACAATGGAAATATTTAATTAGAACGTTACAATAAAATCACAACTATGTCCTGTCAAATCCTAAATATTTGAAACTTTTTTGCAAAGTTGCGAATAGTTTATTTGTCAATTAGAACGTTCATTTCATGTTTCATTTTGCTATCATATTTATTTCTAAGTTTTCCGACAATCACGAACTGGCAAATTGCTTGTTTACGTCGATTAGCCGCCGTGGTCATCATCTCATAGCATCGATCAAGTGTTTAGTTTCGAGAAGTTTTCCTTTTCCAAATTGTTTTTTCTTACAGCAACGCGAACATCTTTCTACGTATTAAGTAAACAACAGTTTACAAAGCAGACGGTAGCCGATTAAACAAAATGTCAGAGTTCTCGCGAGAAGAGATGGAAATAATAACATATAAATAGGACGAAAATTGGGAGAAAATCACTGGAAAAAGAAAACAAATGATATTTGATGTGGTAATTATTTGGGAAAATAATGAGTGAAAATACCAATCGACCATATTTATAAACTGGTAATATCCGCCATTTTAAAACATATTTGAATTTAGCCAATCAAACCGTATCTTGAATAATAGGAAATAATTATTACAAGCATGGGGGCACGTTGAATGGCACATGTAAGTTTTGCACTAAAATTCGTAATCAGATAAGGGATATTTCTGAAATTATGATCCCATTTAAAAGAGATTGACTCCAATATATGAAACATAATTGATTATTTTCCTCTCCTAGTTGTATAAAAGAAAGTTAATTGAATTTCCATTTGTACAAGTAAAATCCAAGGAAATCCCGTAATTGGAAGAAGATGGTCCATAATAATCCAAAGGCAGCAATCCATGGAATAATTCACAAAAATGTGTACAAGGAAAAAGGAAAAAAATCCAATAATATTAATAAAAGAAAAATAAGATATGCTTTTCACTTGATATCTTATCAATTAACTTTCTTGAAGTTATATATTTGGATATTACCGCCATTGGATTATTTATCTTCCACCAGACTATCCATTCATGTGTAAGCACCTTTTTATTCACCATATTCCCTTTGCTTCACATTTTTTGTTATCAAGTAAGATCTTTGACTTACTTGTTGTTTCATCAAATACTTTTGCATGAAAAATCCGATCCCACATTTTGCTAATTCCTACCCTCTGATGAGAGGGAAAGTATTTCTTCGAAACTCTGGAGATTAATGACTATCCACTTATCTAGTGTTCCCTACCCTCTGATGAGAAGGAAAGTATTTCTTCGAAACTCTGGAGATTAAGGACTATCCACTTATCTAGTGTTTCCTTTTCAGATTAAATATGTTTTTAACTCATTTCAAAGTGTTTTTAACATATTTTATTAACTGTTTGCTCGTATATATATATATATATATAAAAGCTACGAAACATAAGTGTTACTATTGGACGGAGCGATTTATTTTTATACATTCACCATAATTCTTAATACACATTTGCCAGCGATTAAATAAAGCTGCGCATAAGCGCAGTTTGTCATACAATTGCCGTTCCAAAAATAAAGCCTCCTATGTTTTTTAAATTAAAAATTTGAAGAACTAGAAAGATAGGAGTGGTACAAGTAAACCATTCGACATTTTGTGGTGTAGAATTTATATTTCGATATGGACATTACAAATCTCGATACACTTTGCCAATAATTCAATGACGCATCTCTGTTTCTGATGCACGTCCATGACATCTGTTGCTTTCTAAGAGTCTTACAATGTCAATATCTTTAACAGAGAGAGAGATAGAGAGAGAGAGATAGAGGGAGAGAGATAGAGGGAGGGAGAGATAGACCAAACTTCTATGTTATGAATTCATAAGTTCATAAAAAAATTTGCAATCCTCTTTTATCAAATCAAGCAAAGTAAACATAGGAAGCATTTCTTTTAGAACACATAGAATATACTAAATGAATTGAAAGTAATGCGCAGTTGGCATGCTTTCTTACAACTAAAAATAGTCTCTTCTGACCGAACGAATAGTAGACTGGGCTACTTATATAATATCTGGTAAGTGTTCATTATCAACAGAAACTGCAGTTGGTCTCTCTGAATTAGTTAATGATATCTAGTATTTACACGCACAATTTACATACGTTATTACATTTTTTCTATTTTGACCCCTTATCGGCTATTTTTTTTCATATAAAAATGTATCAAAATGTTTTCCACGTGTCTAATGACACTGTACACTAAATGTTAATCCTGTAAATAAAAAATTCGTTGAGTATGTAAGTCGAGAAGTTTCCTAACACACACATCCTCACTTTTATATACATGTAGATATATTATTTCATAAAACCTTTCATTAGTTCACTCACACATACGTAACGCCAAAAAAGTTTCTCATTATAATGTTTTTCTAAAACTGGCTCCAATTACAAATGTGTATTCCTAAAATGAAACCTTAGAAAGGGACCCAAAATTATAATTTCTTTATATTTAATTGCAGTTGTAAAAAGAAAAGAAAAAACTACTTGCTCAATAGCATCATACTTTTCTTTAATAGCGTCATTGTTTCTAAGAGATAAAAACATATTTTCTCAATAGAATTATAGTCATTAAAAGCACAAAAATATATTTTTGTTCAATAGCATTATAGTTATTAAAAGCACAAAAACATTTTGTTCAATAGCATTATAGTTATTAAAAGCACAAAAACATTTTGTTCAATAGCATTACAGTTATTAAAAGCAATACAACACATTTTTCAATAGCATTATAGTTATTAAAAGCACAAAAACATATTTTTGTTCAATAGCATTAAAGGCACAAAACATATTTTGTTCAATAGCATTATAGTTATTAAAAGCACAAAAACATATTTTTGTTCAATAGCATTAAAGGCACAAAACATATTTTTGTTCAATAGCATTATAGTTATTAAAAGAACAAAACATATTTTTGTTCAATAGCATTATACTTATTAAAAGCACAAATACATATTCTTTATTCAATAGCATTATAGTTATTAAAAGCACAAAAACATAGTTTGTTCAATAGCATTATAGTTATTAAAAGCACAAACACATATGCTTGTTCAATAGAATTATAGTTATTGAAAGCACAAAAGCATATTTTTGTTCAATAGCATTATAGCTATTAAAAGCATTAAAACATATTTTTGTTCAATAGCATTATAGTTATTAAAAGAACAAAGACATATTTGCTAAATAACGTCAATGTTTATAAAAAATATATATTTATATATATTCAATAGCATCATAGTATTTTAAGGAAAAACACAATTACTCAAAAGCATTATATTTTTAAAATGACAAAACACATTTGTTAAATATGTTTACATAAGATAATACATATATATTATATGCATAGGAGTTTTTAATGGAAACGCAAAGTTACTCAAAAGCATTATATTTTTAAAATGAAAACACATATTTTTTTAATAGCTTATTAGGTTTTGAAAGAAAAAGAACACTTTTTCTAAATGGCGTCTTTGTTTTTAAATGAACAAGCACATATTTGTCACAACAGCATCAACGTTTTTAAATAAAAAGAAAACCGTATTTCCGCAATTGTGTTATAGTGTTTAACACATTAAAATGTATATTTGCTCACAGCATCAAAGTTTTTAAAAGAGAATAACGTATTCGTTTAAAATTGTTATAGTTTTTAAATGAATAAAAACGTTTATCAATGACGTCAGAAGAAAAAACATATTGGCTCAATAGCATCATCTATTTTAAAAGAAAGAAAACATATATGGTGAATAGCACCATAATTAAAAAAAGGAGGTATATTATTTAAATAACGGAATAGTTTGTAGAGAAGGAAGATATATTGGCTGAATAGCGTCATATTTTTAAGAGAAAATTATAAGTCCAGTTCAAACAGACTGAAGTATATAGAAGCTAGAAATAACGTTAAGAAAGAAATAGCGACAGCTAAGAGAGAATTTACGGAAACCACTAAAAAGCGCATCGAAGCACAAAAACTAGGAACTCGAGACTTCTGGAAAATCTACAACAGTGTAGTAAATAATGGGCAATCAACAATTCCCCCACTAACCAACAATCACGAGGTTGTCTCCTCAGCAACCGACAAGGCTAACATGCTTGCCAGTCGGTTTGCCTCAAACTCCACACTGGACCCTTCCAACCACCCCCTACCTGACTTTCCTATGCGGACAGACGCCACACTAGACGATCTGAAAACCACCCCTGCTCAGGTGCATGCTATCATAAAAAACCTTGACACCTCAAAAGCATGTGGACCCGATCTTATCCCAGATGTGCTATTAAAAAAGTGCTCAGCCGAAGTAGCTCCAGTTCTCTCCAAACTCTACAACAAATGTCTTAATGAAGCTTGCTTTCCGGGCTGTTTGAAAACTGCTTCTGTTGTACCAGTATTCAAGAATTCTGGCGAAAGGACAGCCCCATCAAATTATCGCCCCATTAGCCTCCTCCCACTTTTTGCCAAAATATTTGAGACCATAATTAACCATGCTCTAGTCCATCATCTTACAGATGCTAAACTACTGACTGACAAACAATATGGATTTAGACAAGCCCGTTCCACAGCAGACATCCTCACCGTGATCTCTGAACGTATATACCAATCACTGGACAAAGCGGGGGAAGGCAGAGCGGTAGCTCTAGATATATCTAAGGCTTTTGACAGGGTATGGCATGAGGGTCTCCTCAGGAAGATTAGATCTTACGGTATCACTGGTAGAATACTTAACATAATTAAATCCTTCTTAGATAAGAGAAAAATCCAGGTAGTCCTCGACGGTCGCACATCTAAACAATATGATATAAATGCGGGAGTGCCCCAGGGTTCTATCCTTGGACCTCTATTGTTCCTGATATTCATAAATGACCTCCCCGACAACATTGCCTCTGAGATGGGTATATATGCTGATGACACTACACTCTATGGCAGACACGACAGGAAGACGAATGAACACATTTCTAAAGAAATGGCAGAAACACTAGAGGAAGACCTCCAATCTGTAGTGGAATGGGGACAAAAGTGGTTGGTCGCGTTCAATGCTGCCAAGACTAAACTAGTTTCATTCAATAATTACAAGAAACCCTCTCTACCACCAATAGCAATGGCCAACGACCCTTTATCTGAGAGTCCATCTTTCAAACTCCTTGGCCTAACGTTCACAGGAAACATGAGTTGGAACAATTACATTGAAGGCATTGCCAGGGCCGCTGCAAGAAAGGTAGGCTCTCTCTACCGTGCTAGAAAACTACTAACACCCGAAAGTATCCTGTACCTCTATAAGGCCACCATTCGCCCATGTATGGAGTATTGCTGCCACTTCTGGGCTGGTGCATCTGCTACTAGTCTCTCGCTCCTTGACAAGGTTCAAAAGAGAGTCGCAAATCTGATAGGCCCTGAACTGGCATCTAAGCTTCAGCCTCTGTCCCATCGACGAAATGTTGCATCCCTCTGCCTGTTCTACAAGTATTTTAGTGGTGAATGCTCTGATGAACTGCAATCACTTGTGCCCCCACGGCGCGAGCACCCTCGACAAACCCGACAGGCTACTAGATCCCACCCCCACACTGTAGAGGTCCCTAGATGTAAAAGATCTTTTTACTCCAATAGTTTCTTCCCCAGAACCGCAAGACTCTGGAATTCCATTCCAGGTCCCTGCTTCCCCAACAGTACTGACGTGCAGAAGTTCAAGTGTAACGTGAACCGACACCTTGCTGCCCAAATCCCTACATAGTACCCCAGTAGTTGTTGCCCCTGATAGTAGCCCCCTACACCAAAGTGGCAATTTGCCTTGTTTGGGGTGAAAATGTAAAAAAAAAAAAAAAAAAAAAAAATTGTATTTTCTTAATTGTGTCATAGTTTTCAAAAGATAAAAATACATTTGCTCAATGGCATCATACATTTTAAATAAGAGAAAAACATATTTGCTCAATTTTTTTCATGAGAAAAAACAATGTGCTCAATAGCACTAGAGTTTTGAAATGAACAAAACCGTGTGCTCAATAACCTCCTCGTTTAAAAAAAAGCGAAAAACATTTTTGCTTAATAATATCGTAGTTTTAAAACATGAAAAAATATTTCCTCAATAGATCTACAGTTTTTAAAAGATAAAATAACACACTTGCTTGTAGCTGTATGGTTTTTAAATATAAAGACATATTTGCTCAGTAGCATTATATTTTTAAGGAAAAACATATTTATTCAATAGGAACATACTTGTTTAAAAAATGAATATATATTTGGTCAATCGCATTGTAAGTTAAAAACCATATTTTCTTATATCGGACCAGTTTTTAAAAAAATAGAAAAACATGTTTGCTTAATAGCGTCATAGTTTAAAAAATACAAAACATATTCGCTCAATATCATCATAGGCTTTAAAGTAAAAAACATATTCCTCAAGTGCATCATAATTTTTTAAGTAAAACATACTCGCTTAATAGCATCATAGTTTTAAAGT